>NW_017973721.1:3153-13094 GCF_001876935.1 Asparagus officinalis
GGAAACCGGATGATTATTATAAATTCAGGCGAGGATTAGGGTATGTCTCTTCTTCAGAAGACGAATGTTGCTGGTTAATCAATAACCAATCATCTGAGCAATACAAAGATGGGTACCCGTCAGATTCCTCGGAATGGGATTCCGATACAAGTCCGGGGGAAGCATTCAAAGCCCTAATGGCGAACACGGCTACAGCTGATCCATCCACAATGGAGGATGATGATCAAATGCCAACATGGGAAGACCCGTGGGTTCATCACCTGAACATGCAGTATGGTGATAGGTTCGAACAGAGGGAACCCCCCACTAAAGATAAAATAGTTCAAATTAACATGGGTGACAAGGCCAACCCAAAGCCTATATTCATTAGCGATAGTCTTCCCTCAAATGAGAAGGAGGAATTAATTGCTCTCATCAGGGAATATATTGACGTCTTCGCGTGGAACTATGAAGATATGCCAGGGCTCGACCCCAATGTGGCGATGCACCGCCTCGATATTAAGTCGGATGCCAAACCTATCAAACAACAGCAAAGACGGTTTCGTCCGCAGATTATGGAAGCTATTGAGGCAGAGGTTAAGAAATTGATCGAATCAGGATTTATCCGAGAGGAGCAACATCCAGACTGGCTAGCCAATATTATTCCAGTCATGAAGAAGAACGGTAAGATCAGGATTTGCATCGACTTCAGGGATCTGAATACGGCATGTCCAAAAGACGACTTTCCTCTCCCAATCACAGATGTCATTATTAACAATACGTGCGGGTTTGAAAGAATGTCTTTTATGGATGGCTTTTCAGGATATAACCAAATCAAGATGGACCCAGATGACGAGAAGCATACAGCGTTCAGAACGCCCCTCGGTGTCTTTTGCTACACGGTGATGCCTTTCGGTCTAAAGAATGCAGGCGCCACGTACCAGCGAGCAATGACTAAGATTTTCCAAGAACATCTCAGGAAAACAGTCGAATGCTACGTTGATGATTTGGTTGTAAAAAGCCGCAACAAAGAGGATCACATCAAGGACTTGAAGACGATGTTCGATCTCATGCGGAGTCATCAATTGAAGATGAACCCTACTAAATCCTTCCTTGGAATGTCTAGCGGAAAATTCCTTGGATTCGTCGTCACCACTAAAGGTATACATATCGATCCTGATAAAGTGAAGGCGATACATGAACTGCAACCCCCTAGAAATCTAAGAGAGCTCAGAGGATTGCAAGGACGTTTAGCTTACATTCGGCGGTTCATCTCAAATCTTTCTGGGAAGTGCCAACCATTCTCTAAGCTAAACAAGAAAGGTGTGTCATTTATTTGGGAAGACGCCTGTCAAAAAGCATTTGAAGATATAAAAACATATCTGACGAATCCTCCTGTTCTCGTTGCACCAAAATCAGGTAGACCGTTCTTGATTTATCTCAAGGCGATGAACCACTCGATAAGTGCTTTACTAGCACAAGACGATGATAATGGTCACGAACAGGCAGTCTATTATCTAAGTCGGACCTTGGTAGGCGCCGAGTCTCGATATCCGATGATTGAGAAAGAATGCCTCGCATTGGTATTCGCAGTGCAAAAGATGTGGCATTACCTGGTTGGACAGACGATTTACGTTATTTCTAACGTTAATCCAGTACGGGTATTTATGATGTAACCGGCCTCTATGAATTGGCGGTTAACAAAGTGGGCCCTTCTCTTGTCCCAATATGATTTGCACTTCAAACAGCAGAAGTCGATCAAAGGACAAGCGATTTGTGATCTTTTGGCGGCAAACCCGACAACGGATACGGTAGAAGTATATGATGACTTGCCGGATGAAACCCATGAGGTTAATACTACATCGCACCAACAAGTATGGTAATTATACTTCGATGGTGCTTCGAGGGCAGTTAATAGGGCAATAACCCCCGGATGTCCTAAAGTCTCTTCCGGAGTTGGGGTTGTCTTAATTTCCCCGGGGAAGCATTTGATGCCTCGGGCCTATTCATTGACTAGTCCATGTTCCAATAATATAGCCGAGTATAACGCGCTTCTCATTGGACTCAGTTTCGCCAAGGAACTGGGGGTCGAATATCTCGAAGCTTTTGGGGATTCTCAATTGATAGTCAACCAAGTCCGTGGAGAATACGAAATCAGGAACCAAGACCTGATCCCGTACCACCAGGAGGCCATCAAAATGGCAGATTCTTTTGAAGAATTCTATATTGAATACATCCCCCGTCTCCAGAACGCTTATACGGATGCACTGGCAGCACTAGCGGTATCACTTGCGCAGCCTTCCGAAACTGAACTATTAGTCACAGTAAGGACGCATCAACTCTACATACCCATATACGATATGGATATTGAAGAGGAAGATGATAAAAACATAAGCGCCAAGGAGGTGAATTTAATTCAAATTGTGTCTGAGTCCCGAGATTGGCGTTTTCCTATCATTGACTACGTCCAATACGGTATTTTGCCAGAGGATGTAAAAGAAAGGCGAGACCCATACGTTATACCGTAGAGGGTATGATGGTTTGTTACTCCGGTGTCTTTCGAACAAAGAAGCAGAAGAAGTTCTTAAGGAAGCACACGAAGGAGAATGTGGTGCGCATCAGCCCGGTCCCAAACTGTATGATCGCATCAGGAGAATGGGATATTTTTGGCCAACAATGGTTCGTGACGCAATCGAATACGCCCGAGAGTGTCATGCTTGTCAAATACATGCAAATTATATGCACCAACCACCAGAGCATTTACACACGTCAATCACGTCTTGGCCGTTTGAGACATGGGGTATGGACATTGTCGGTCATATTTTTCCCCCTTCAGTCAAAGGTGATCAATTCATTCTCGCAATCACGGATTACTTTTCAAAGTGGGCTGAAGCAATTCCGCTTAGAGAAGTAAAGACGAACAACGTCATCAATTTCATCACGCATCATGTCATATACAGACACGGCGTGCTAAGACGGATCATTCATGACAACGGTCCACAGTTCATAAGCAACGCTTTCATCAGATTTTGTGACAAGTTCAAAATTGAAGATATTTCGTCAACAGCTTATTATCCCGCCGCAAATGGATTAGCGGAGGCTTTTAACAAGACGATCATTAAAATCCTGTCAAAGCTCGTGAAGACCAATAAATGAGACTGGGATGATAAACTCGGTGAAGCACTCTGGGCTTATCGTACCACCATACGCACACCTACAGGAGCTACGCCATATTCGTTGGTATACGGATGTGAAGCTGTGCTACCATTGGAGATCCAAATCCCATCCCTTCGGATCGCTCTCGTAACTAAGATGACGACGGAAGAACAACATCAGAAACGTCTCGAAGAACTCGAAATGTTGGATGAAAAGCGCTTGGAAGCTCAACAACACATTGAGTTCTATCAAGCCAGAATATCTCGGGCTTTTAACAAAAGAGTCCGACAGAGAAGCTTCAAGGAAGGAGATCTGGTCCTCGCTGCTCGCCGACCGATAATCCTAAACTCCAAGAAGAAAGGTAAATTTGAACCCAAATGAGAATGACCGTTTGTGATAGACACAGTCTACTCAAACGGTGCATATCGCCTGATTACTTAGTACATCCAGGATAACTCATTTGCCGGGAAGTTCCTTGAAGAATATTACACTTAATATTCTAGAGGATAACCCAAAATCATTTTCACCACCAAAATCCCTTACTGATCAATTTCAATTGACAGTGAGACCACCAAAAATGTCTTTCTGGCCCAAACCACCAACAATTTCTCCTCTTGATTCTTTTCATGAACAAGAGGTCCACTTTCAGTTCAGAGTCCCCTTTCGATAAACGAAAGAACTCCCTTCATTTTCTCTTTGGTTAAGCCTTCTCATGGTTATAACCGAAGTTGAAATTCCACTTCGATAAACGAAGAATTCATCTTCAGATTAGATAACCAGTCCTATAAAAGGCAAGTTTATCTAAATTTTCCAGATCCCACCTCGAGTCTCCTTTCCTTCTTTGTTCGGGGAATAGAATATAAAATTCTTCCTTCCCCATCTTTTCCAAAATTTATCAATCTAGAGTTCGATTCTAGGAAGTTTATCCCGAATCCTAAGCAGGGATAAGTCTGCGCCTTACACGCGCTGCCGGTTTAGTCTTTCTCCGTAGAAAAAGACACCAGAGTTTGATTCTGGGATATTCTATCCTGAAACCTAAGCAGGGATAAGTCTGCGCTTAACCCGCGCTGCCGGTTAGTTCTTAACCGTTAAAAAGAACACCCGTCCGCATATTCAACATTGTGGCAGGTTGTTATTAATAACACCAAAATCCATGCCTTACACGCATGGGGAATTTCATCCTGAATCCTAAGAAAGGATATGCCGACGCCTAACACGCGTCGCCGGTTTTCTTTTTCTCCGTAGAAAAAGACACCAGAGTTCGATTCTGGGGTATTCTATCCCGAAGCCTAAGTAGGGATAAGTCAGCGTCTAATACACGTTGCTGGGTAGCCTATTCCCGTAACAATGGTGAAGTCTACGTATTCGAAGTCGTAGCAGCGAGTCTCAGAGAATTTACTCTCTTAGCACAACGTTACATGCGGAACGGATTTAGACAATCCACATTCTAGCCCGATTCAAACGGTAGTCGGTAAAGGCTTATCAAACCCGTTGAAGGCTGGGGGTTGGCCAAAAATCCTAAAGTCAACACCTAACACGTGTCGCCGGGTAGCCTATTCCCGTAACAAATGGTAAAGCCTATGTATTCAACATCATAGCACAAAGTCTCAGAGAATTCACTCTCTTAGCACAACGTTACATGCGGAACGGATTTAGACAATCCGCATGCTAGCCCGACTCAAACGGTAGTCGGTAAAGGCTTATCAAACCCGTTGAAGGCTGAGGGTTTGCCAAAAATCCTATGAGTATTATGGTCAATCATTTCAAACAGAATGAGGAATCATAATAAAAATAAAGATAAAAATTAGTTCCACTAAGAGAATCAAAAGTCAAAGTATTCAGCAAATGAAATCATACATCAAGCCCATGGCTAAAAATCTGCTGACTAAACTTAGACAGCTTCTCATCATAAGCTTGCCTAAGCTCATCCTGCAACTCAGCTCTGATGGACTCTTCAGTGGAGGCTAAAGTCTTCACAGCAATCTCCTCCGTCTCAACCAGCTTCTGCTTCAGGGATTTCAACTCATCAGATAAAGCAGTGTGGGCTTGCTGATCCTGTACCTTCGTCATCTGAAGAATACTCAAAGTCTCATCTTCTTCACGGAGTTCTCTTCTGAGCTGGTCTATCTTGGTCTCACAAGAGGTAATGGAAAAATCAAGCTTGTCGAGTGAAGATGATCTAATAGCAAGGTTGGCCTCAACTCGGTCTACTCGATCCCGCTGCACCTGAATCTCGAGCTCAGCAAAAATCCGAGTATCACGCCATGTCTGTAAGCGAGCATCCAAATGGGCAGCAATGAATGAAGAAGCACCTGCATCCCGGAGCTCACGAAACATCTGAAGCTCATGCTCTAGACAATCAAGGTCATCAACTATAGCCTTCGCCAGATCCGGGTATCCTGCATCCCTTATTGAATTTATTCTAGAATCAAGGAAATGTTTAAACTGGTGAAGGAAAAGTCCGCCGTGGAAGAGTTTGCCAATCATAGCATTCACGAAGGAGAAGAAGGAGCGGACTTCTATGCAGATGACGATCTTCTCAGGGTCATTGTCTGATAACAACTCCTTCACAAGGACATGAAGTCGAGAAGAAAGCCCTACACAAAAAGGAAAGCCTTAATGAGGAAATAAATGACATTTCTCAGTTGCTTAATTTATACCTCCTTCTCCTTGAGTCACTAGGGGTAGTG
This sequence comes from Asparagus officinalis, assembly GCF_001876935.1. Taxonomy (NCBI): domain Eukaryota; kingdom Viridiplantae; phylum Streptophyta; class Magnoliopsida; order Asparagales; family Asparagaceae; genus Asparagus; species Asparagus officinalis. Next base: position 8,979 of record NW_017973721.1, read on the forward strand.
GAGGTGTAACGGCTGTGGATGTATCAGCTGGTGTAGTTGGTCTCACAGCCGGCTCAACAGGATCAGTCTCGACAAAAGCTCATGTTAAACACAAAACGGAATGCTCAAATGCATCACATTATAGCTGCATTAGTCAAAAATTGGCTAGTCCTATAATTAACTTGAGAAGAGGCACGTACTTTCAGAAGGACCATCCTCGGGATTCTTAGGGAGTGTAGACTCAGGAAACATATCTTCAGGCATCTGGTCATCAATCTGAGGAGAGCCATACATGAAGTGGAGCATAGGAGTGTCCACAAGCAAACCTTCCTCGTCAAAATCATCAGTCGAAAACTCGGACACAAGAGAATATAAGTGCAAAAGAAGAATAAAGAGACTACGACCAATGGAAATGAATTACCTCTTATGGGTGTGTGGGCCTCTCTATTCCCAAAATCCACGTTTGCCTCCTGCAATTTGTCTAAAAGAGCAAGAAGCATAGAGACAATTAGGAAATGCACGAATTCTGAATCGTTCAACTCCTTTGTGTGCCATCTAAAGGGTACATTGTCAATGGTAGATGTACCTGGATTCGCTGAATCGGGTCCTACATTGATAGTCTCCCTAACGTCAGCAGCTTCTGCAGGCTTTTCTACCTGGTATGGTGAGTCGGGCTCCCCAGAAAATACACAATCATGAGGAGCAGGATCAGGACTCATCTCGCTATCCCCACGCTCTCCTACATAGAGAGGGAAAAGCGTGAGTCGAAGTTCTGAATGATCAAGAGGATGATCTATAGGGTAGATATTACCTCTGTCGCTAGCGGAATCATCACCAGACAAACCTATCTCAGATGCTCGCGAATCTTCATGCGGCTTGTGGGCTAATCTCTTCCGCCTAGCAGCGGGGACAACAATCGGAGGTCTCGCCTGGGAAAAAGGACGGAATTCTTCATCCTTGTCAGCTGCGGTCCCTGAAACATCAAACAACTGTCAAGATTAATAATTCTGGAAGACAGAAGGAAAGAATATGTAGCTAACCTCGCTCAGAACAGTCCTCGTAATCTTCAAGATCTCCGCCTGAAGCCTCATTAGCAGAATGGAAGATCTTCTTTCCCTCTTCGTCAATCCGACGAGTCTTGCTCCGTGTCCTCTGTGACCGAGCATTTTCCTAAATCACACGAGAATCAGCCTGAGAAGCTTCCTCGGCCTCTAGCTCTGCAATCGGCTTCACGGGGACAGTTTTGTTAGCTGCTAACAACCACCTGCAGCTTAAGAAGGTGAGATTCAACTGCCGCTCAGCACTCGGGAGACTGAACTTAGCACCAGTACAGCCCGTCACGGTCCACAGCCATGCCCGGAGACCGTCCACCAAACCACCATGAGTCCGAAGCTGCTGACGTGGATTCCCGACATAAAGCTGATCATAACCAAACTGGCGGGCGAATCGGCAGGGTAAATATGGCTCCATAAAACACTGATTCCTCATCCGGAAGGTCAGATAACCCGGCCTAATGTTCACTAGCCAATTAAAGCAGCCGACATCTAAATGAGTTTGAGTCCCCCTCGGCCTCTCCTCATCAATCAAACACTCGCCATATTGGCTCGAGAACTGCGAGAAGCAAGTGGAAAATACCCAACACTTGTGGACCTGTAGCTGCTTCCTGACTTCAAGGAATCCTCGCCCCTCCCACCTGCCATTCTCAAACAACTGTAGTAGGGGAACAGAGCGAAAGTTCCTTTTTGTAGGCAAGCTGAGCCGCTGGGTAGAGCACTTCCAATGGCAAAATGTCACTGGACTGATACGGAACCACGCATTTCTTTAACCAGATGGCGAGGTAACCGGCGAGAAAGGTCATCGGCTGAATCGGTGCGGTCGCATGCCATAAGAATGATTTAAACTTGGTCCCTGCAGGAAAGCCACTCTCGGGACTGCTAATGGTATAGGAACGAGCGTCAATCTTCTTCAGTAGACTATTAACCCCTGAAGGAGTGAGTGGTGCCAGCTCACAAATAGCCTTGCCAGAATTGCTCTCTAGATTCCTGAACAAATAACACGCAAACTGCTTCAGACTCACATGTGACTTAGTCCTCTTCGCTAAAGGCTCAGACTGCGCCAAAGTAATATGATAGTGACATGTGAGGTCCCATAAAGTCTCATAGCGGTCGGGCATGCGATCCTTCAGCTGACTCAATTCATGGTTGGAGGGAAAGTATTCCTGATATAGCATCTGACCCATGGGCAAACCAGAAATCCTGTGCATCTCATGGAGAGCCAAGCCCAACTCCCCTTGCCGGGTTAGAAAAGTGTTTGAATCCGGGTTATAGAACTCGCACAAAGCGAAGAAATGCTTCGCGCTGACAGGTAAGCCATACATTGTGGCACGAATGGCTGCATATAGACCACAAGCGTGCAACTCCTCGCTCCATCGGCTTAAGACGTACTTCTAGAAGCAGAAGCAAGAAATTCGTTACGCGGCGGTGCATCCAGCCCCAATACTCCAGGACGCAATCCAACAATATGACTCCTGCTCGAACTAGGAGCTGCCTGATGAGTGATATAGCCACAGTGAACGCTCTCATGCTCCTCCGTCAAGCGCCACGACATCTCCCGCGTCACAGCCTGACGCCTGAGCTCAGTCAACGAACGGTGTCGAGGAATCTTCGGCAAATATAGGAAACCACCGCCATTTTTATGAAGCCACTGCTTGGCGTCAATAAACACTGCATCCGGATCTCTGACAGGGTCGCCAAATAAAAAGTCAGTCTTCCTGAGAGACTGAACAGAGCTGGCATCCTTCACGAAAGGCGCATCTGTAATCAACTGTCGAAGAGCTCGATGTCCCCCTTCCTTCACCACTTGGGCAACCTCTGTCGACGTGCCCGGAGCAAACTGAAGAGTAAGCGGAATAGGTGAAAAATCATCGGAGGTTGAATAATACTCGACACGACGTCCATCCACTGCATGAGATGAGAACGCTCTAGAGGGATATTCCACTGAAAACAAGCAATTAAGTGTTTGTTAGTCTCAGTTATAAAAGGAAGTTGAACTCATCCTACGAACGGATAAAATAGAGTCACTGCCTTATAAAGGGTGAGACGATTTGGCCACATTATGTGCTTATAAGGTAGGATATATCAAAATATATCCCTGCCTTATAAGGCACAATGCAGCGTCAAAATGCCCCCTTTATTTATTTTGAGATAGGGTTTTGACCAAGAAAAACCCATCTTTAAAGCGTTGATCCTCACCAAGGAGAATCAAGTCTCTTCCCGATTGTCTCGCCAAGGAGAACAAAATGGGGATAAAGGACTAATCTACAAATCTACAAATACGCCAAAAAGAGCTCACCAGCATACGAGGGAAGCACGCCATCAGCCGACGCAGTAGGGGAGCGACCTCTCGGGACATACGACATGATGATCTGCAAAGTAAATCAGGGGGTCAGATACAAAAATTTTAGTTAGGGTGACAAACTCTAACCCTAAAATTTTATCCCCTCTTTTTTATAGTTAAACCCTTCAGATCTCCAAATTCTACCCCCTGAAAGATGAGCTCGAGGTGTCAAATCACAAACCCTAACCCTCATATGCAATCCCACAAATTCATGTACTAAATTAAACATGAAATATGCCAAAATTATGGAGGATTTACCTGAGGAAAAGCTCGAGGATCCGACAAAAAATTAGATCTTGAAAGAGGCTCGAACCACGTGCTCGAGGGGCCTGAGAGAAACTTTAAATATGGAAAATTTGAGGGATTTTTCAGTCTAAGATCAAAAGGAAGGATGGATCTAAGACAAATATGAAGATTTGAGGAAGAAAGGATGCACGAGGGAAGAGAAATCCAAAAAATTAGCGGAGAGGGTGGCCAGCCCTAGGAGGAGAAAAAAGAGGCTCTTTTATAATGTGAACCAGCTTTGAACCAGACCGAACCAGGTTGAACCGGACCAGACCAGTCTAAATCAGTTCAAAGGAGGCTGAACTAGGCCAAACCAGGCAGAACCAGGCCAAACCAGGCTGAACCAGACCAGACCAGGCTGAACCAATCTTGAACCAGTCCTGAACTAGCCTTGAACCAGGCTGAACCAGTCTTGAACCAGTCCTGAACCAGCCTTGAACCAGGTTGAACCAGTTT
>NW_017973722.1:0-8669 GCF_001876935.1 Asparagus officinalis
CCTGACCCTGACCCTGACCCTGACCCTGACCCTGACCCTGACCCTGACCCTGACCCTGACCCTGACCCTAACCCTAACCCTAACCCTAAACCCTAACCCTAACCCTAACCCTAACCCTAACCCCTAACCCTAACCCTAACCCTAACCCTAACCCCAACCCTGACCCTAACCCTTGAACCTGACCCTGATCCTAACACTAACCCTAACCCTTGAACCTGACCCTAACCCTGATCCTAACACTAATCCTAGCCCTAACCAGCTGCAATTTAATTTCTTTATAAGATGGTGCATAGAGGAAGCATCTAATTTTACATAAGGTAAAATATTATTTGATTTTACTTCAATAATGTAATTTACTATATGCTGCTATCTGGTTAGGCTAAAAAAGAACACACAACTAATTCTGTGGCAGGTGGTTTCTCTACGCTGTGCTTAACCATTTTGGTAAACCTTTGTGTCCTTTTTTTTTGTTAATCTTAGGGTAATTGTGGCACTTGACTTAAACTTTAGTAGGCAAGAGTCGCAATCAATGTGTGACTTTTCAATTGGCTAGATACCTGCATTGCTTCTACAACCAAAATAATGCATGAAAGAATTTTGGAACCCATCCTAGCAGACTGCCATTATTATATTGTACTAAAACTATTTTATTCTCATGTGAAGGGGAAAAATGATTTGCCTTTTTCAGTTACCTGATTCTTTTTTTTTCCTTTCTTCATGCCTTTGCGCCTTACGGTTTTTGTGGTTCACAAATGTCTATAAATGGATCTTTGTAGTTTTGTTAAATAAGCTTATTAACCTCAACTTCATTAGAAACTTCAACTCCATAACAATATGATGAATATGGACACATATACAAGTAAGGAAGGCTCGTGCGTGCTGAACCCCTATCGCTTTGACTACTCATGGATGTGAGACCCTGTGGCGTAGGTGGAGAGTTTTTGGCGGGAGAATGGATGAGACGAGAGTTTTTGGTAGGAAAAAAGGGATGATGTGGCTCGGGATCCGTACAACCCAACTCGTAGAGAAAGCCTACAATCGAGTCCCACATCTAAATTAGAACCAATAGTACAATGACGAGTGGCTAAGGGTTTATTTCAATGATTAACAGAAAGAAAAAGATAACGCCGTTAAGTTCTCTAATCAGCTCTTTAAAAATTATCCAGCCTGTTTTTTTACTTGTTTTTTTATTTATCCAGCTTTGAAAAGGACGAATTTTTCTTTACCCAATGTTTTCAATGTTTTAGACTTGTAGCCCAACTCCGAATCGCCCTTTCCAAAAGCATCAAACCTAGGCTGCATAAGAAGCAATTATAATGTGATTTTGACGTTTCACAAACATACCCAACAATATAATTTTGACGTTTGTGATACTACAAATGTGATAGTACAGCTTATTATTGATAACTATGAACAATATAATTATGACATTTCACAAACATCCCCAACAATCCTCCGAGAGTTCTCCAAACACCATGAATATCTAGTATATTATTTACATAGCCTCAAAGATAACATCTCAGTAATTTTTGTCAACCTCCTATTGGACTAATCAAGAAAAAAACAGCTAAACGGCCCCAGGACCCTCTTTTTGGGAAGGATGAACCTCCAAGCTAATTGGGCCTAAGTTAGTAACAGAGGGCTGAAAAAGAAAAAAAAATTCTGAAGTTTATTGGGCTCCTTTTGATAGCCCAGCAAGTTATGGTTTTCAAGTTTCAACCTGTCGTTTAAAATATGGCGTTATGATTTCTTCGGAGGAGGATATATCGGACCCCCGAAAATTAATTTACGGCTCTCATTTTTACATTGCAGATGGACTGAAGGAGGCACTAGTAAGCACTCTATTTCATTTAATTGGAGAGCAATTACATTTTCAGGAGCTTCATAGGTATTCAACAGAGTATAGCAGTCTTAATTCGTTCCCTTAGATTAGGGATGACAAAATAGACCCAAAACCAATTGTCTCAAACCCACCTGCCAAATGAATCATCCAAACCTATCCATTTAGTTAAATGGGTCATAAATGGGTGGGTATAGTTTCTATTAAAGATAAATAGGTTGCGGGTTATTACCCACTCATTTGCCCATTTAGATGGATATTATTTTAAAAACACCATCAATGCTTCAACAATTACAAAACTTATTTTTAAAAGATAAAAATTATAGAAAACACTTAAAATGACTAATAGCCCCTTACAATTTTAAGATTTGCAAAAAACACCCTTAAAGTTTAAAATATTATAAAAACGCCGTCAAAAGTTAAAAATTATAAAAAAAACTATCAAAATTGTCTAACCTCATAGATGACACATGAAATTCAAAAATTACCACCACCCCCCTAAAATTTTATAATTTGCAAAAACACCCTTAAAAGTTATAGAAAATAAGAAAAACACCCTCAAGACTTTAAAATTACCAAACAATCTTAGAGTTTTCTAAACTTGCAAATGACACATGAAATCTAAAAAATTTCAATAGTCCCCTATAAATTTAAAATTTGCAATTAACACTCTCAAAGTTTTAAATTTTTAGAAAAACACCCTCCATAGTTTAGAATTACAAAACCATCCTGAAATTTCAAAACCTACAAATGACACATGAAATCCAAAAATTACTAGCAGCCCCCTGTAAATTTATAATTTATAAAAAGCACCCTCAAAGTTTAAAAATTATAAAAAACACCCTCAATTGTTCAAAACTACAAAACAATCTTAGAATTTTCTAAACTTGCAAATGACACATGAAATCTAAAAAATTTCGGTAGTCCCCTATAAATATAGAATTTGCAAATAACACCCTCAAACTTTTAAAAATTGCAAAAAAACACCCTCAAACTTTCATGATTCCTCTTTCATTAATTAATTTGATGGTAATAATATAGAATTTGTTTGCTTTTGCTTTTTTTTTTTGGACGGGCGTGAGATTGGGAAAAATAAAAATGCTTTTGTTGAGGATTTTTGTTGAGGGAGGTTTCTGTATGTTTGTTTGCGTGGAGAGAGGGGTCAAAGTGAGGACCGTAGATCTCATTGACCGTTGGGATTTTTATTTTATTTATTTGTTGTTTGGTATGAGTTACTACTTTAGTGGACGTCCAATCTAGATACTTTCTTTTCAGTTATAACTTTAATTTTTCCTATTTAAGAAAAGACTACATGTCAATCTCGACGGATGATTTCTTGTAACCCTCTCATTTTGCAAGGTTCACTTTGATGTTTTTCTACCACCTACTCGTTACAAGTAAAGACCTTGTTTGATCCGTAATGTGTCTCGCGAGCTGGCGGGGTTCATAAATTATGACCAACAAAGAAACGAAATATCCCACGGACCAAAGTTTCATTCTTATCTTATTCCAATATTCCATACGAACTGTTTACTTGTAATTACTCAATACTCTTGTGAAAAAAGTGGATCGTATAACAGCGTTTGTGTTGCCCAATCCATTTGAAGTTTGATAAATGTATTGTTTTTTGTGAAGGGTGTGTTTCGCATTTATTTATTACTTTCCCAAGTATTTTGTCGCATTATAAGTGTGGCGATATGGACAACATAGTTACTGATAAATGACAATTATCAAGTGTTTTAGGTTTTCTTCATTTTTCTTTCCAAAAACCCCTTGAAAGTTTTTTGTAATTTTTAAAAGTTTACAGGAAAACCCCCTGAAAGTTTACAGAAAACCCCCTGAAAGTTTGCAGATAACCCCCTAAAAGTTTGCAGAAATCCCCCCTAAAAGTTTGCCAAAACCCCCTGAAAAGTTGCAAGTAGATCCCTAAAACTTACATATATATAGGTCACCCGGGGCGATCCTTGGCAATTTCTGACGAGAGAGCTAGGCTCCAAGGCTTGATTGAAGTTTCCATGCTCTTTAGCTGTGACTTTATAAGTCTTTGCTAAGGATATTGGATACCCAGTTACCTTGCAACATAACGTATAAAGGCGTTAACACCCCCACAACCGTTTGACCAATAACTTCATCACATCTACACCGGACATAGTTTGTCTCAGAGTCTGATTGATTGCACCAACACTCTAGGGCTTTTAAACTAGCTTTTCATGTATATCTGTCAATAACATTTCAAACAAACTAGCTTTTTAGTTTTATTGTGAAAGTTAGGATCCTCAACTTTTGAGAAACTAGCATAAGGTTCGGCTAATCTTTAAAACTGGGTCAGGATTGATGATGACCCAGTTTAATTTGTTTTGTGATTGGCTAAAATATGTGCAGAATAGGACCCTTTTCCCGGCCAAAATTAACTTGAAAATTGGTTCTTTTCCAAATCACCTCCTCGTGGAACAAAAGTAAACCAGTTTAAGAGAAAACTGGCCCAGAATTGATCTTGGCCTAGTTTTCATAGATTTGACCCAACAATTCACCTGAAAAAGGTTGGGTGTGTTTGGCTAGAAAACTATAGAACGTTATGTTGATCTAGCTGCGCTCCAAATAAGCTAGCTTTTCAAGGTGAATTTGTGGAATTAAAAAAAAAAAGTTTATCCTATAGTAGCTTTTAAATTTGCTTTTCCATATCTACATCTACATGTTTGGTAACTTCTCAAACAAGTTAGCTTTTGAGGGTAAGTTTGGTATTGTTTTTTAGGGTGTTTCTACTTATTTTTAAGAAACAACTGATAATGGCGTATGGTAAAATAAATTACATACATTTGGAAATTGCTTCTTTTTAAGGTGGGTGCTTTTAGAAGTAATTTGAGGATGCTTTTAAAAGAAGCTTTTCTTTGTACCGTCTTTTAGTAATCTTTTTCTACTACCAGTAAACATGAAGCTAAAGTTATGTGTATTTTGGTCACTTCACTTATATCGATTTTCAAACATAGTTTTATCAAACATCTTAACAGAGTTTGGAAGTCGGTTTTGATATATGATTACCAAATAGCTACTTTCAATAGCGTATTTAAGTTTTTTCTATAAGGAACTTATTATAGGATCCAACTATACAAAATCGGCCTAAGTCCCATTTTACAATGTTTATAAATTATGCTAGCTTTCCTGGATTTTAGCTCATATATGGAAAAAATTTAATAGATCTTGTGTGGGTAGAATAGTCATTTGCTTGGTTAAATGTAGGTAATCTAGATGAGTTTATAAGTTGTTTCCCCCAACTTTTTTAAATAGGATTTAAAAGTTAGCTTATTTAAAATGTATAATTAATTGTATAGTTATAGAAAAACTAGTTTAGAAGCTACTCTCACCACCCAAAAAAAGCCTCCTAGACATCTTCTAAGTCTCATTTAAAAAGTTAAAAACACCCTTAAAAGTTATAGAAAATAAGAAAAACACCCTCAAGACTTTAAAATTACCAAACAATCTTAGAGTTTTCTAAACTTGCAAATGACACATGAAATCTAAAAAATTTCAATAGTCCCCTATAAATTTAAAATTTGCAATTAACACTCTCAAAGTTTTAAATTTTTAGAAAAACACCCTCCATAGTTTAGAATTACAAAACCATCCTGAAATTTCAAAACCTACAAATGACACATGAAATCCAAAAATTACTAGCAGCCCCCTGTAAATTTATAATTTATAAAAAGCACCCTCAAAGTTTAAAAATTATAAAAAACACCCTCAATTGTTCAAAACTACAAAACAATCTTAGAATTTTCTAAACTTGCAAATGACACATGAAATCTAAAAAATTTCGGTAGTCCCCTATAAATATAGAATTTGCAAATAACACCCTCAAACTTTTAAAAATTGCAAAAAAACACCCTCAAACTTTCATGATTCCTCTTTCATTAATTAATTTGATGGTAATAATATAGAATTTGTTTGCTTTTGCTTTTTTTTTTTGGACGGGCGTGAGATTGGGAAAAATAAAAATGCTTTTGTTGAGGATTTTTGTTGAGGGAGGTTTCTGTATGTTTGTTTGCGTGGAGAGGGGGGTCAAAGTGAGGACCGTAGATCTCATTGGCCGTTGGGATTTTTATTTTATTTATTTGTTGTTTGGTAGGAGTTACTACTTTAGTAAAGGAGGCGAATCAAATCTAGATACTTTCTTTTCAGTTATAACTTTAATTTTTCCTATTTAAGAAAAGACTACATGTCAATCTCGACGGATGATTTCTTGTAACCCTCTCATTTTGCAAGGTTCACTTTGATGTTTTTCTACCACCTACTCGTTACAAGTAAAGACCTTGTTTGATCCGTAATGTGTCTCGCGAGCTGGCGGGGTTCATAAATTATGACCAACAAAGAAACGAAATATCCCACGGACCAAAGTTTCATTCTTATCTTATTCCAATATTCCATACGAACTGTTTACTTGTAATTACTCAATACTCTTGTGAAAAAAGTGGATCGTATAACAGCGTTTGTGTTGCCCAATCCATTTGAAGTTTGATAAATGTATTGTTTTTTGTGAAGGGTGTGTTTCGCATTTATTTATTACTTTCCCAAGTATTTTGTCGCATTATAAGTGTGGCGATATGGACAACATAGTTACTGATAAATGACAATTATCAAGTGTTTTAGGTTTTCTTCATTTTTCTTTCCAAAAACCCCTTGAAAGTTTTTTGTAATTTTTAAAAGTTTACAGGAAAACCCCCTGAAAGTTTACAGAAAACCCCCTGAAAGTTTGCAGATAACCCCCTAAAAGTTTGCAGAAATCCCCCCTAAAAGTTTGCCAAAACCCCCTGAAAAGTTGCAAGTAGATCCCTAAAACTTACATATATATAGGTCACCCGGGGCGATCCTTGGCAATTTCTGACGAGAGAGCTAGGCTCCAAGGCTTGATTGAAGTTTCCATGCTCTTTAGCTGTGACTTTATAAGTCTTTGCTAAGGATATTGGATACCCAGTTACCTTGCAACATAACGTATAAAGGCGTTAACACCCCCACAACCGTTTGACCAATAACTTCATCACATCTACACCGGACATAGTTTGTCTCAGAGTCTGATTGATTGCACCAACACTCTAGGGCTTTTAAACTAGCTTTTCATGTATATCTGTCAATAACATTTCAAACAAACTAGCTTTTTAGTTTTATTGTGAAAGTTAGGATCCTCAACTTTTGAGAAACTAGCATAAGGTTCGGCTAATCTTTAAAACTGGGTCAGGATTGATGATGACCCAGTTTAATTTGTTTTGTGATTGGCTAAAATATGTGCAGAATAGGACCCTTTTCCCGGCCAAAATTAACTTGAAAATTGGTTCTTTTCCAAATCACCTCCTCGTGGAACAAAAGTAAACCAGTTTAAGAGAAAACTGGCCCATAATTGATCTTGGCCTAGTTTTCATAGATTTGCAAATTGACCCAACGGTTCACCTGAAAAAGTTTGGGTGTGTTTGGCTAGAAAACTATGGAACGCTATGTTGATCTAGCTGCGCTCCAAATAAACTAGCTTTTCAAGGTGAATTTGTGGAATTAAAAAAAGTTTATCCTATAGTAGCTTTTAAATTTGTTTTTCCATATCTACATCTACATGTTTGGTAACTTCTCAAACAAGTTAGCTTTTGAGGGTAAGTTTGGTATTGTTTTTTAGGGTGTTTCTACTTATTTTTAAGAAACAACTGATAATGGCGTATGGTAAAATAAATTACATACATTTGGAAATTGCTTCTTTTTAAGGTGGGTGCTTTTAGAAGTAATTTGAGGATGCTTTTAAAAGAAGCTTTTCTTTGTACCGTCTTTTAGTAATCTTTTTCTACTACCAGTAAACATGAAGCTAAAGTTATGTGTATTTTGGTCACTTCACTTATATCGATTTTCAAACATAGTTTTATCAAACATCTTAACAGAGTTTGGAAGTCGGTTTTGATATATGATTACCAAATAGCTACTTTCAATAGCGTATTTAAGTTTTTTCTATAAGGAACTTATTATAGGATCCAACTATACAAAATCGGCCTAAGTCCCATTTTACAATGTTTATAAATTATGCTAGCTTTCCTGGATTTTAGCTCATATATGGAAAAATTTTAATAGATATTGTGTGGGTAGAATAGTCATTTGCTTGGTTAAATGTAGGTAATCTAGATGAGCTAAGTTGTTTCCCAAGAAGTGGATTCCCCCAACTTTTTTAAATAGGATTTAAAAGTTAGCTTATTTAAAATGTATAATTAATTGTATAGTTATAGAAAAACTAGTTTAGAAGCTACTCTCACCACCCAAAAAAAGCCTCCTAGACATCTTCTAAGTCTCATTTAAAAAGTTAAGATTTACAACTTTTGAAAAACAATCTTATAATCTCACATAAATTAAGTTAGGGTGAGTTTGGTTGTAAGTATTCGACATACTATGCTAATCGAGCTACGTCCAAGTTTCAGTTATTTTGTTTGGTTGTTTGTTGTTGCAAAATCAAAAGTTTGTCGCAAAAGCACAAAAAATATACATGTTAGAGCTATATAGAAAATATAAGGGTTGGCTGCAAATAGACTCGGCAAAATGACCAAACTGGTAGATTTTGTTTACCCAAGACAGGTTGGCATATAATTTTTTTCCGGTACCACTTTGGTGTATTTCCTGAACTCCGGCGACAAATAGGTTTTAAGTTTGGCCGGATCCAATTTTTCGGCCATTTTTCTCACGTGACTCCAACGTGACCGCAACGTGACTGGAGCTACCCAAAGTAAACGTCCTCCTCCTCCTCCTCTACTCCCTCGATCTTCCTCCTCCTCTCCATCCTCCGCCACCACAACCCCTCGTTTATACTAAA
>NW_017973722.1:9559-13090 GCF_001876935.1 Asparagus officinalis
CCCTCTCCATCTCTCTCTCCCTCTCTCTCTCTCTCTCTCTCTCTCTCTCTCTCTCTCTGGTTGAAATGGCAATTGAAGGAGAGAAGTTTTTTGAGTAAGAAAGAAGAGACTGTAGGTTTTTAATTGAAAGTTTTGGCTTTTTTGGGGTTTTCTACAAAACTCCCGCTAACTCCAACCACACTGGCGGCCACGTTGGAGTCACGTGAGCCGTCACGTGAAAATGGCCGGAAAATTGGATCCGGCAAACTTAAGGCCTATTTGTCGCCGAAGTTCAGAAAATATACCAATGTGGTACCAAAAAAAATTATATGTCAACCTGTCACTATGGGTAAACAAAATATATCAATTTGGTCATTTTGTCCGGATAGACTCCTTGTAGTATCGTCTAATTGCAGATGGACCCCTAAAGTGAATTATTTTCACTTGTTAAAATGATAGACTCCTTGTAGTATCGTCTAATTGCAGATGGACCCCTAAAGTGAATTATTTTCACTTGTTAAAATAAGTCAAAAAAGTTTTGTAGAGTGTATTGCAGATGGACCCCTAAAGTGAATTATTTTCACTTGTTAAAATAAGTCAAAAAAGTTTTGTAGAGTGTGATAGACCCCCTGCAGTTATATTGGTATAGATAGATTCCAAATGCTAATTTGTTTTACTCTGAAGAGAATAAAAAAAATCACAGAGGGGCTCTAGCGTTTTTGGGCAAATAGTACAGAGGTTTATCCACGCAGTTAGAACAGGAGAACAGGGATATCCGCAATTTAGAGATACTAAGAGGGTCTTTCCACAATTAACCATTATATATTTTGTTCTGGTTTAATATATTGTTAGAATGACAATGAATCTCCTATCTCGTCATTATTTCTTCGAAGCAAAGTAACCTTCACTTATATCATTTAAAAGTTAAATAAAGTCACCTGTACTTTTAAAGATCTTTGAGTTTTGTTAAGCATTTACAATGAGCGAGAGGGATTTCTTGTGGCGTGGATGTTGTAGGTGTTGGATAGCAGGATTCCTAATCTATTTTGGTAACACGAGGTTATTAGGATTCTTAATCTGTTTTGGTAACAGGTTATTAGGATTCCTAATTTGTTTTGTTTTTTGTTTTAGGATTTTTAGTATGTTTTGGTTTTAGGTTTTCTATATATATGGAAAATTAGAATCAATCAAAAGGAGGAGAGTTGTAATCAGATATTAGAGAGACTTTTGAGCATTGTGAGATGAAGATATTGTGAGCAAGTTGAGAGCTTTGGTTGAGGGTTAGTTTGTGAGTTTTGTGAGATTGTAACCCTTTGTACTCTCCTTGATTTAGTGAAATATCTTCATCCTCTCCTCGTGGACGTAGGCAAATTGCCGAACCATGTAAAATTGGTTGTCTCGTTGGTTGTGTGATTTGTAATAGCTTATTTAGGTTCCCTCGATAGTTCAGTCCTAGAACTGATGAGAGGAAGAGCTGATATCCCACTTTGTTGAGATATTTTGCTTTTGGTTCTTGTTTCCTTGGTGAAATAGGAATTCCTATTGCGACCTGACTCTCTTGTTGCGCTGTCGAAGTGTTGTCAAAATTTTCGATGCGCGCAACAAGCGGTATCAGAGCCAGATTTCAGATCTAGGGTTTTGGAATTAGGTGGAGGAAGATTCTTGTGTGAAGTTTGGTTCTTGGAGTTCTAGGCTTCGGTAAATGTAGCATTAGAAGTTATCGTTGGAGATTTTGCTTTCCTCGTGTGGACAAGAGATCTATTTGGAATCCGATCTAGGGTTCAATTGGGTAATTCTTAATTTCTATCAAAGTTTGATTCTTTCTCTACAACTTGGACGTGAAGACAGTCTAAAAGATCCATTATCCAAATTCAATGCATGTAATAGAAAGGGCACCATTGAAGTGCAAAATTAAACATGAAGCCCAAGGATCGATCTAACCATTTTAGCAAATATCATTAAGCTCAGACTGCCCAAGAGACAAATTCAATGAAACTGACAATCTTGGATGCGAAGACAGTCTAAAAGATCCGTTATCCAAATTCAAAGCATGTAGTAGAAAGGGCACCCTTGAAGGGTAAAATTAAGCATGAAGCCCAAGGATCAATCCGACTATTTTAGCAAATATCATTAAGCTCGGACTGCCCAAGAGACAAATTCAGACTCAAGCTGCGCTAATATTCGAGTCTAAATCCCTGCTCAATTTCCAAAAATACCACTCTTTATTCTTTAATTATAATCTCATGCCTCATCTAAATCACAGAAGAAAAAAAGATAGAAAATTTAGTGAAAGCATTTCACATTTATACGCATGTAATTACTATAATTAAGCTCATGCCGCTCCGGCCAACTCCCTGTCCACAGCTTTCTTCAAGAAACTCCCCTCTTCGACCACCATCTGCACAGGCAAGAACCCAATCCCATTCGCCACCGCGATCATCACCTCCTTCATCTCAGCCTTGAACTCCTCTAAATCCTCGCTTCCATTACCGTCACGGTCAAACTTAGCGAACAGGCCTCGGTAGAGCCGGACCAGCTCCTCGGGGCAAAGACCGGCATCGTCGATGCCGAAATGAGTCTCGAGGACCCTCAGGCTTTTTAGTTCCTTTGCCATCTCCGAGTAGGAGAGGAGGCCGTCGTGGTTTGAGTCAAGGTAGGAGAACCGGTCCTTCACCAGGTCGGTGAAGGCCGCTTCGTCGTCGATGAAGTTGCGGATCGTTGCACCGTCGAGAATCTCTACGCTCATATTGTAGTCAAATGATTTCTCTCAATGAAGAGGTTTACTTTTGGCGAAGAGAGATGGGAACCTAGTCCTACTTATACAATATGCATTGTGGGGATAGAGAGCTGGAGTTAATACGCCCATAGAAAAGGACGGGTTCGTGTTGGTCGGTGCAAATATAGGCCAAGGTCAGAACCCATGGGTGGGGTTTAAGTTTAGAACAGACAATATCAGAGGGTGTAGAATATGTGCAGAATATACCATCCTAGTATATAAATTAAGTGCAAAATTTATTTTATTTCTAGGAAAAGTCGGGATTTCTGGCAAAGAAATGGATTCTTTATAGGTTGCAACCAAAAAATAGGTGAAATGGGACAGCTATTACTTTGAGCTTAAACTACTCAGCAATTGAACCTTCGGACACCACACGGTAGTTGGTTTGCTTTCTCCTGATGACGACCTTTTGTTCTCAATGCAGGAAGTCGCTGGCTCTGAATCCACCGGATTTTGACTTTGCACACAACATATTTTTGACTTCCTTTTCTTTTTAAATTGAGTGGGAGACTGGGAGTCATGGATTTTGACCTTGACATATATTTTGACCACCAACACGGTAGAGATTCTCGACAGAGCAACAATCCGTGCCTTCGTCGACGACGAAGCAGCCTTCACCGACTCCGTAAAGGACCGGTTTGCCTACCTCAATTCTAACAACGACGGGCTCCTCTCCTACTCCGAAATGGCCAAGGAGTTAAGAAGCCTGTGTTAGCATTTTCTTAAGGAAAAGGCAATTGTGAATAGTCCCACATTGGAAGTTGAAGAGAAGTTCA
>NW_017973723.1:0-6315 GCF_001876935.1 Asparagus officinalis
AGAATAATAAAAAGAATTTATTCTTCTCTCATGTGAGAGTTTCTTGTTCAGTTTTCAAAAAAAAAAAAATAAGAAAAATAAAAAAAAAGAAGAAAAAAAAAGAGAAAAGAAAAAAAAAGGAAAAGAATAAATGTTTGATTTCCTCCTCCTCAGACCAAAGGTAATTGCAGATTTTTATCAACCGACCAAATGTAAGTGCTTCACTTCTTATCTGCTTTACTTTATGCATCATAGAGTTTGCATTGAGGACAATGCAAAATTTAGGTGTGGGGGTGGGAATTAGTTATTTTTTCTCTTTATTTTATATTTTTAGTTACATTTTTTCCCCTTTTTCTTAAAAAAAAAAAAAATTTATAAAAATATCGTCACTTGCCAAATTGATAGAGTTATGTAATAATTGATTTATTTGATAAATTTGAAATTTTCTAATCCCTAGTTAGTTATTTACTTAAGTTCACCTTTTATGATAACTCTAAATAAATTTCTTAAGAAATGATTTTCAAAGTAGTATACTTTACTTAAGCCTTAACTTGGACTTTTATTTAAAATAATGAAATTTTTGCATGCTTAACTTAGAGTTGAAAATAATTTTTTCAAAGTGTCTTGATTTACATATTTTCAAAATATATATACATATACAAAAAAAAAATTGCAAAAGAAGAGTGCGAAAAATGGGCACCAAAAAGAAAAAAAAAACTCTTGAATTCAAGGTGATTCTATCTTATAAAGCCTAAGCTGACCGAGTAATTAAGCCCAATGAGTATTTCCATACTTAATGACCTAAGCCCATTTGGGTTGGGATCCATTGGCCCAAAACTCGTTAAATGGTCACTTAGAAAGCCCGTTAAAGTAGAAAAAAAATCACCAAAGAAGAAAGAGTTAAAAAAAATATTTTATAATTGTATATATGGTCTTGAAAAATATTTTAAATCAAACAACTTGAAAATTATTTAAAACAAAGAGTTAGCATGTTCTTTTCAAAACTTTTAAATTAAATTTCTAAGTTTGGCTTGGTTTTGTATTGCTACAATGAGAAGATTTTCTTGAAAATATACCTTAGAGTTATATATAAAAATGTTTTCTTGAGTGATAACTGGCTCCAATTAGATTATCTAAAAGTTATCAAGTGAATTTAGTTATTTACTGACTTCTTTAATTTGGCAAGTTGACCGAATTTTGTGGGTATATTCACTGCAAACCCTCACGAGACTACAACTCGTCCACTAGGGTAACCTAGGGGTTTAAAGGCTTGTTGTATGCGCTAAATACAACCGCGATTCCTGCGAAAGTGAGTTAGGATTTTCTTTTTATTTTCTTTGCTAGAGGACTAGCAAAAGTTTAGGTGTGGGGGTATTTGATAATCATATTTTATTACAATTTTATACCCTCATTATCTATTTTATATGAATAAATATACCACTAATAATTATTTTTATCTTTTAATTGCAGGTTAATGAAGAATAAATCTCAACTTCCCATCTCTCAACAAAAACCCATGGATTAAATGAAGAAATGATTCAAGAAGCCTAAGTGCAATTTTCGACTTTTTGAAGGCCCAAAGCAAAAAGATTACACCAAGGGAAATGGACTTTGGCTGTTGGAAATTAATTCACATGAAGACCGGACCTGCTATTGAATTTTAATCACAAGATTCATTGGACTTGGACACTTGCTATGGGCTGGACATGATTTTTAATTTTCTTCAAAATCAAATGTGATTGATGGACCTGTGGCTTAGTGTTCTCTCAAGTGGGCCGGCTTGCTTGGATTTTTATTTGAAAATCAAATGATAGTGGGCCGGACCTATGTGCTTCAAAGTTGATTGCTTTTCTTTGAGAGAACAAAATGAAGACCGTGGGCTTGAATTTGATTTCTCAAGTGAAAATCACATGGGCCGGTTCAATTTTGTTTTGAAAATGAAATTGGAATAGCTGCAGAGTTGTCTAACACACAAAAGGCCGGTTACTTGGGTTTCTTGGATTTTTGACATTTGAAAATCAAATGGAGAATGAAATGGGCCGAACTTCATGGACCTGTGGCTTGGTGTGCATAGGAGGCCGGATTTGCTTATGGACTTTGTGCTACAAATGTTCAAAATCAAAAGAAATGTCATTGGGCCAAACTTTCTTACATAAATCAAATGGTTGCTGCAGCTTTGGATTTTTCTTTATGGGCCGGATTTTGATAATCACATGGGCTAGAGAAGAACAAAAACCAAATTCAAAGGTGGAGATTGTTGCTTGGGGCTCAAGACAAATCCAATGGCTCATATTCATTGAAGATTACTATAAATAGGGGTAGAGAGTGAGGGGTTAAGTGTGTGAAAATTTTTGTAACTCCTTTTAGAAGAGGAGGGCTACTCTTAATTGAGAAGGCCTTCCAAAATTATAACTTTAGTTGCAATTAATAATAATAATTTTTTCACCACTTTAAATATTTCTTCTCTTTGTTAGATGATGAAGATGAAGATGGAGAATTATTTGAATGTTTGCATTTCTCTTTTATTTCCTTTTTTATTGCTTATTAGTGTAGATTTATTTCTATGCTTGTAGTTTAGATTTTATTTTCTTGTTAAATAGCCAAGAGGCTAGAACCCTCTTGCCTTAGATTTATTCCATGCTTATAGAATAGATTTAATTTCTTGCATTTAATTCTTGCAATTTTATTTTGTAGTTTAGATTTTGCACTTTATTTTGTAGTTAGATTTTAATTTCTTATACTATTCACCTTGAGGCTAGAACCCTCTTGGGTTTAGTTTTTCTTTTTGTTTATTTTTATTTTGTTTGATTCGCCTTTAGGCTAGAACCCTCTAGGGAATCACCCTTTTCTAAGAAGTGGGTTCAATTGTAGATTACCCATATCTATAATTGAATCCACCATCTTTAATTTCTTGCATTTTCTTTTATTCTTGAATTTTATTTTCTTTATTCTTGATTTTTATTTTCCTTTTCCTTCTTGCCTTATTGATCATATTCATTCTTTGTCACATCCACTCTCACTTATATCTCGTGCCGATTTACACACTATCACTTCCACTCTCTCTATCTCTCCACAATCACATTCACTTATCACTCCTACTTGTCACACACACAACATAAGAACCGATTTTATATTTTCTCCTACAAAACACCTTCCTCGTGGGATCGATATCTTAAATACTATAACTTGACACGGTTGTGCACTTGCAACCTTTTTGGTACATGTTTATGCCGCATCAAGTTTTTGGCGCCGTTGCCGGGGAAGGTGCTTAAGTAGGTTTTAATTATTTTGGTTCTTTAACTTGTGTGTTTATTGTGAAAGAACTACTTGGAGATTAAAGATCAAGAATTGGAGATTGAGGAATTGGATATTCGCTTGTGGTAAGTCTTCTTCCTTATATTTTCAATTCCACACCTTTAGTTAGTTTCTCACAATTAGTGACAATTAGGATCTTAAAAAAAAAAATTAATTTTGTTTTCATATTTGATTTTTTTATTTTCTCTGGCTTCTACAAGCTACTCGGCTTGATTCTAGGCTTGGGATTTTTAGCTCTTGCTTGTATTCTTCATTTAATTCATGAGCTTTTGTTGAGAGATGGGATTTTTGGGCTTTATTCTTCATTAACCTGCAATTAAAGATAAAAACAATTATTAGTGGTATATTTATTCATTAAAAATAGATAATGAGGGTATAAAATTGTAATAAAATATGATTATCAGATACCAGAGGATATATTTAACATTATTTTAATATCTCCTTTCAGAAGATGCACTAATTCTTCATAGCAAGTATAACAAAAATGCAATATCAGGCATGGTGCAATTTGTAAGATAAATAAGTGCTTCAATAGCGCGCTCAAATACGGGACTTCGGGTCCTAAAATATCCTCGTTATCTTCTTTAGGTTTGTATGGGTCTTTATCAACTTCAAGAGATTTAACAACCATTGGTGTGCTAAATTCATGAGATTTATTCATTTAAAATCTCTCCATGACCTTCTTCAGGTAGGTTGACTGGTATACCAATATTTCTTTAGGAACATGCTCGATCTGTAGGTCGAGACAATACTTGGTTTTTCCCAAGTTTTTTCGTTTCAAACTCCGTCTTTAAGTATGAGCTAGCTTCTATAAGCTCCTTGTGCGTTCCAATAATATTTATATCAGAAGCCATTTTTTGGATTTCTTTATAAACACACAAGGGCAGACATCATTATTTGCATATCTGATAATCATATTTTATATAATTTTATACCCTCATTATCTATTTTATATGAATAAATATACCACTAATAATTTGCTTTTATTTTTAATTACAGGTTAATGAAGAATAAATCCCAAAAATCCCATCTCTCAACAAAGGTCCTTGAGTAAATGAAGAAATAAGAGAAATTCAAATAATTGAATTTTAAAGACCCAAAGAATTGGAATGGACTTGGATGCAAAGAGTGAAATGAGTTGGGCTTTTATGTAAAAGATTACGAATTGCTACAGATGGAGATTTAGGGGACTGGACATGGGCTAAGAATTTAATCAAATGAAATGGACTTATTTGCATTTTTTATCAAGTGAATCAAAATGGAGGCCGGACCTTGCTGCAGATTTTTCTTCATGGATGCAAGTTGGGCCGGTTGATTTTCTCAAATAAAATGTTGATTGTTGTGGGCCGGACATGCTGGTCTTAGCTTTGAATCACAAAACAATTTAAATGGGTCGAATTTTTATAACTTGGAAAATCAAACAAATGCCAAAGACTTGTGCTGCAGCTTTGATTGTGGACTTTGGAAACCGGATTTGATTTTTGTAAAATAAAGCTTCATGGACCTATTTCATTGGATGCTGGAGTGAATTGGGCCGGTTGCAGCTGCAGTTTTAAAGCTTTGAATTTTTACATTAAACCGGTTGCTGACATTGGACTTAGCTTTCAAATGAAATCACTTGAAAATGGGCCGAAAATCAAATAAATCAAATGAAGCTCTGGACAGGCTTGCTGCAGACCGGAGACTTTGATTTTCATTTATTTTTGAAAATCAATTGGGCCTCCTATGTTTAGAGAAGAACAAAAAGCAAATTCAAAGGTGGAGATTGTTGCTTGGGGCTCAAGACAAATCCAATGGCTCATATTCATTGAAGATTACTATAAATAGGGGTAGAGAGTGAGGGGTTAAGGGTGTGAAAATTTTTGTAACTCCTTTTGGAGAGGAGGGCTACTCTTAATTGAGAAGGCCTTCCAAAATTGTAACTTTTGTTGCAATTAATAATAATAATTTTTTCACCACTTTAAATTTTTCTCTTCTTCTCTTTATTGGATGATAAAGATGAAGATGAAGATGGAGAATTATTTGAAGGTTTGCATTTCTTTTCTTTTTCTCTTTTATTGCTTATTAGTTTAGATTTATTTCTATGCTTGTAGTTAGATTTTATTTTCTTGTTAAATAGCCAAGAGGCTAGAACCCTCTTGCCTTAGATTTATTTCATGCTTATAGAGTAGATTTATTTTCTTGCATTTAATTCTTGCAATTTTATTTTGTAGTTTAGATTTTGCAATTTATTTTGTAGTTAGATTTTAATTTCTTATACTATTCACCTTGAGGCTAGAACCCTCTTGGGTTTAGTTTTTCTTTTTGTTTATTTTTATTTTGTTTGATTCGCCTTTAGGCTAGAACCCTCTAGGGAATCACCCTTTTCTAAGAAGTGGGTTCAATTGTAGATTACCCATATCTATAATTGAATCCACCATCTTTAATTTCTTGCATTTTCTTTTATTCTAGAATTTTGTTCTTCATTCTTGATTTTTTATTTGTTTCTTGATTTTATTCATTTTTCCTTCTCACCTTATTGATCATACTCAAATCCACTCTCACTTACACTTTGCACCTATTCACACACCATTTTCACTCTCTCAATCTCTTCACAATCACATTCACTTATCACTCCTACTTGTCACGCACACAACATAAGAACCGATTTCATATTTTCTCCTACAAAACACCTTCCTCGTGGGATCGATATCTTAAATACTATAACTTGACACGGTTGTGCACTTGCAACCTTTTTGGTACATGTTTATGCCGCATCAAGTTTTTGGCGCCGTTGCCGGGGAAGGTGCTTAAGTAGGTTTTAATTATTTTGGTTCTTTAACTTGTGTGTTTATTGTGAAAGAACTACTTGGAGATTAAAGATCAAGAATTGGAGATTGAGGAATTGGATATTCGCTTGTGGTAAGTCTTCTTCCTTATATTTTCAATTCCACACCTTTAGTTAGTTTCTCACAATTAGTGACAATTAGGATCTTAAAAAAAAAAGATTTTATTTCCATTGACCATAATAAAATTCACCCT
>NW_017973723.1:7440-13067 GCF_001876935.1 Asparagus officinalis
AATCGGATTAGATTAGCATAAGACCCTAATCACCCCCTCTAGGGTCTAACAATGATCAAGTAGTTCACTGACATAGGAGTATAACGACTGTGATTAGAACAGAGACACATCGCATGATAGGCCACTATCAATAAACAGCGTCATTTGCATAAATGACGATGTTGAAATAATCAAGTCGCTCTGTGACATGGGAGTATAACGACTGTGATTAGAATAGAGACACATGACATGGTAGGCCACTATCTTCGATCGTTTTAGGGAGATATAACGTTCGAATAAGATTAGATAACTAATCATCGCATGATAATCATATTTTATTACAGTTTTATACCCTCATTATCTATTTTATATGAATAAATGTACTACTAATAATTTTTTTTATCTTTAATTGCAGGTTAATGAAGAATAAATCTCAAACTCTCATCTCTCAACAAAAACCCATTGATTAAATGAAGAAATGAAGCAAAGAAGCACATTGGAAAATCAATTTCCAAATTATCCAAAAGCCCAGAATGAAGTCGTGTAGCCTGTAGAAGCCGGAGAAAATAAAAAAATTAAATATGAAAAAAAAATGTATCAAGATAGTTGGCTGCAAAGAAACGACAATATCTCTCAATCCGGAAGGCGGAATTTAACATATAATATATGAAAATCGCCTATCTCGACGAGACGAAGCTATCCGTGAAATCAGAATTTGGAAATAGTGGGCATCGATGTCGGCATCGATGTGGGCATCGATGCTGGCATCGATACCTGCATCGATGCCTGCATCGATGCCAGATTACTGTAGCGCGCGTCAATGGCTGATTTTGCTTGTCTTGGGGCTCAAGTTTGATCCAATGGCTCTCATTCACTGATGTTTACTATAAATAGGGGTAGAGAGTGAGGGGTTAGAGGTGTGAAAATTTTGTAAACTCCTTTTGGAGAGGAGGGCTACTCTTAATTGAGAAGGCCTTCCAAAATTGTAACTTTAGTTGCAATTAATAATAATAATTTTTTCACCACTTTAAATATTTCTTCTCTTTGTTGGATGATGAAGATGGAGATGAAGAATTATTTAGAGGTTTGCATTTTCTTTCCTTTTTCTCTTTTATTTCCTTTTTATTGCTTATTAGTGTAGATTTATTTCTATGCTTGTAGTTTAGATTTTATTTTCTTGTTAAATAGCCAAGAGGCTAGAACCCTCTTGCCTTAGATTTATTTCATGCTTATAGAATAGATTTAATTTCTTGCATTTAATTCTTGCAATTTTATTTTGTAGTTTAGATTTTGCAATTTATTTTGTAGTTAGATTTTAATTTCTTATACTATTCACCTTGAGGCTAGAACCCTCTTGGGTTTAGTTTTTCTTTTTGTTTATTTTTATTTTGTTTGATTCGCCTTTAGGCTAGAACCCTCTAGGGAATCACCCTTTTCTAAGAAGTGGGTTCAATTGTAGATTACCCATATCTATAATTGAATCCACCATCTTTAATTTCTTGCATTTTCTTTTATTCTTGAATTTTATTTTCTTTATTCTTGATTTTTATTTTCCTTTTCCTTCTTGCCTTATTGATCATATTCATTCTTTGTCACATCCACTCTCACTTATATCTCGTGCCGATTTACACACTATCACTTCCACTCTCTCTATCTCTCCACAATCACATTCACTTATCACTCCTACTTGTCACGCACACAACATAAGAACCGATTTTATATTTTCTCCTACAAAACACCTTCCTCGTGGGATCGATATCTTAAATACTATAACTTGACACGGTTGTGCACTTGCAACCTTTTTGGTACATGTTTATGCCGCATCAAGTTTTTGGCGCCGTTGCCGGGGAAGGTGCTTAAGTAGGTTTTAATTATTTTGGTTCTTTAACTTGTGTGTTTTTTGTGAAGGAAACGCTTGGAGCTTGAAGATCGCGGATTGGAGAGCTAGGATTTGAAGATTTGCTTTCAGGTAAGTCCTCTTTCTAGTTTTTAATTCCACCCTTTAGCTACTTCTTCACAATTAGAGACAATTAGGACTTAAAAAAGAAGAAGAGATTTTATTTTTTGTTGACCATAATAAAATTCATCCTCCACTTTGACATTTACTAACAAGATAATAAATTCAAACAAATCCCCCCTTCTCATTTGTTTGATTGTTAACCCTAATTAAAAAAAAAGATTTTTCTTTTCCATCCTTTTTAGTTGCTTTTAATTCATAGGGTTGCATTTCATATAGTGTAGGAATTCACCAAGTGATTTGAGCATCTTGATTTGACACACACTTAAAAATATTTTTAAGGGCAAAACCCCATAATCAAGATAAGGTGAGGGATTTCATCACCCTTTCCTTAGCCCAAAAATCACTAATTCCTCACTACACCACCCAAGCCTAATAAAACTCATTAGACGTTGGCCCCTAAGGATTCGAGCTCAATAAGGAACAAGAAATCCTTAAGTGAACCGGTTTAAGTTTTCTCAGATTAGTTGGTGTCTAAGGCAAGGTTTAGGGGTTGCGTAAAGCGCTCCGCAAGGAAAGAGGTACTTAATTGATCTTTGATCACCCTCTAGTACTATCCTTACCTGGCTAACTACCTGGGTAAAACTTTGATCTTTTCACTGTAGGAGTTTTTGGTTAGGAGCTGGTCTAGTTGAGTTAGGCTAAACCCTAGAATTAGAGTTGATTGAAAAGTGATTGTTTTGATTTGTTTCAGTTAGGATTTTTCTTTTTCTTTATCTTCTAAAAAAAAACTAATTTTCTTTCTTTTTTTGAAAAAAAATAAAAAATAAAAAAAATAATAAAAAGAAATATTTTGGTGTATGCAACAGTGGATTAGGGATAATACACATCGATTAATTCGCTTTGAACCAATCATAGAAATGGAGCATCCTAATCCACCCGTTCTTCATGATATGTGCTATCCCATTAGGAATGCAATCCCCTCATGCATTAGGCTCCCCGAAACAAATGGAATAAGTTTTGAGCTTAGACCGCAATACATAAACATGCTTCCCAAATTCCTTGGTAATGAAACAGAAGACGCATATATTTTTATTTCGGAATTTGAGGAAGTGTGTATTATGATTAAAATGAGAGAATTAAATGAAGATGCGGTTAAGCTTAGATTTATTCCATTTGCTCTTAAGGATAAAGCTAAAAAATGGCTGTACAGCTTACCAACAAATTCCATCTCAACTTGGGATGAATTTGTCACCGTTTTTCTTAAGAAATTTTTTCCTATTCATAAAACGGTAAAGCTTAGGAACAGCATTCAAAACTTTAAAATTATCCCGGGAGAACCTTTTTGGAAGTATTTTGACCGATTTAAAGATCTTCTCATCCAATGTCCTCATCACGGTTTAGAGAAATGGCGATTGTGCCAAATAATTTATGAGGGATTAGATTATTCTGCAAAAACTTCCTTAGAATCAATGTGCCACGGGGATTTTATGAGGAAAAATGCTGATGAAGCTTGGGAGTTTTTGGAGAGTCTTTCTGAAAAAACAATGCAATGGGAACAGTGCGATGACAGGGTTTCATCAGTTCCCCATTCTAAGTCTAGTGGTCTTTCCTTGGAGTCAAACATTGCTTCTGAAGCGAAGATGGCGACAATTCTGCGGAGGTTAGAAGCCTTAGAAATTAAGGAACGAGCTCCAGCTCAACTCAATCATGTTTCTTTCCCAGGATGTCATAATTGTCAGTCTCCTACCCACGTTTCAGAGGAATGCCCTCTCTTAGGAAACAATCATTCATTAGAACAGATGAACGCTGCATTCCAGCACCCTAGAAATGATCCATTTTCTCCAACCTACAATCCAGGTTGGAGAAATCATCCCAACTTTGCATGGAATCTAGGAAATTCTCCCGGAACTCAAAATTTCACTCCCGCTTCGACCCAACATTTTCCTAGGGGAAACACAGTTCCATTCAATTCTCATTCACAATTTCAACAACCCAATCTGCCGTATCAAAATCAGTCTCCTCTTCATCAAGCTGTAATTCAGACTCCTCACAATCCAGATCAGGATAAACGTCTCAATGTCTTGGAAAGGGGTTTAGAAACCATAATTAAGGCCTCTACTCAAACCACGAATATGTTGACTCAAACATCTAGCACGTTGAATTCCTTCATGCAATCAACCGGACAAATGCTCAACTCCAACACTCAAGCTATAGCTAGATTAGAATCCCAACTTGGTCAACTAGCTAGTGCCGTGAGTGAAAGAGAGAAAGGAAAATTTCCGAGTCAACCCGTGGTCAACCCTAATAACACAGGATGCAGTTCATCCTATGAAGCTCAAGTGAATGCAATCCATTCACTTCGGTCAGGTAGACAGGTCGATAATCAAGTGAGAACTCCGCCAAGTCAAACTCTTGATCCTGTACAAATTCCTTCTCCTTCTCCTTCTGATGAATCTATTCAACAATCACTCCCCTCAGATGACCAAGAACCTGAACCCGAACCTGAGCCTGCTTTTGATAGATTTAGACCGGTTGCTCCCTTTCCAGATAGACTCAGGTCTAGGAAACACTCTCCTCAGGAGGAGAAAATCCTAGAGACATTCAAGCAGGTTAAGGTCAACATTCCTCTCTTAGATGTAATTGAACAAATTCCATCTTATGCTAAATTTTTAAAAGAATTGTGCACTAAGAAGAGGAGAATAAATGTTCCAAAGAAAGTCTTTTTAGCCGCCAATATCAGTGAAATGCTGTCAAATCCCATACCTTTGAAACGTAAAGATCCAGGTTCCCCCATCATTTCATGTATCATTGGTAATACTCACATTGATAAGGCGCTTTTAGACTAAGGGGCCAGTGTCAATTTGCTTCCATATTCAGTCTATCAGCAATTTGGTCTAGGTGTACTGAACCCAACCAAATGCACCTTACAGTTGGCTGATAGATCTGTCAAGGTCCCTATGGGTGAGTTAGAGGATGTTCTGATTAAGGTTGGAGATTTTATTTTTCCAGTAGATTTTGTAGTCTTGGAAACACAGCCTGTTTCCAATCCCAAAGGACAGACACCTGTCATCTTAGGACGACCGTTCTTAGCCACTTCTAAAAAGGATAGACACCTGTCATCTTAGGACGACCCTTCTTAGCCATTTCTAATGCTCTTATCAACTGTAGAACTGGTCAAATGAAGCTGTCCTTTGGGAATTTGACTGCTGATCTTAACATTTTTAATCCAGGGGACCAACCAAATAATCAGCCTCTAGAAATAAATTACATTCAGGAAAGATCAGAAGAAGAAGAAGAAGAGTCTGATTTGAGTTTTGAGGAAATTTTTGATGAAGAGTTAGAGTTTTTAGAAGAAGCAGATCAGGTCCTTGAGAATAATAAAACTGTGTTAAACATGTGCTGCTTTGAATTAAATTTTGAAGAACTCTTTCTTGATGAACTTAGATTCTTGGAGAATAATCAACAACCAAATTTTCAGAACTTCACAGAAGAATTGGTTGTTAGAAAACAAAACTTCACAGTACAAGAGTCTAAGTTCATTAAGAAATACAAAATACATGACACCAATAATACCCACCTTACCTTGTTGCAAGAATTACTAAACACACCGAAATACTTAGAAATTCACATTATTGATTATATCATGCTGAATTTGTTTAAAATCCGGGGAAGAATTTTCAACAGTAAG
>NW_017973724.1:0-13043 GCF_001876935.1 Asparagus officinalis
TCTTGGCTATGTCCTCAGGATTTCCCGCCATGTAAGCAGATACTTCTTGTGGTCCGACCGAGCTCAAAGATTGAGATTCGGCTATTGCCGAATGCTCATCACTTGTTTTAATTCCTTTGGCCAACTTTTGATAGTCAACCGGGCGAATAGCTCCTGTCCGGGTCCGAGTATGCTTATATACTCCTTCGAACTGATCACAAATTTCCCTAACAGTTGGGGAATTACTTCTTTGTGACTCGTCAGAATCGGAACGTGAGGCTTTTCCTCTACCGATCATGTTGATGGTGACCTCAGGATATTCAATTTCAGAGGTCTTCTTTTTGTGACGACGCTGTCGTTTAGCAGGTCTAGCGACATTCGTCAATCTATTGAACACCGACTGCCTAGGCGCCGGTGAACAACAACTGCATTCAGAGAGGACAGCAGATATGAGCCGCTCACACTGGCATGAATGAGCTACTTGCTGTGTTGGCCTTCCTCTTGACAGCAATTCACGCAAGTCGGAGACCTGGGGAAGATTTTGTGAAGGTGGGGATGGAACCCCCTGCCCTTGGATGGGTTGGGCATGAATCTTAAATCCATGCTGTCCCTTTTGAACCTGACGGACCGTGTCATGCTCTTGATAAGAAACACGAGAGTCGCGTTTAGGTTTATAAACACGAGGCCGAGGCCTGTGTTTGATTGATGGACTAGATCCTTGTGGATCTTGTCCTGGTTGAACGCACATTTGTGGTGTGCGTTTTGATGTTGAAACAGACCCCTGCGGGTCTTGTTTTGGTTGAACGCACACTTGAGGCGTGCGTTTTGAAACAGACCCATGAGGGTCGTTCTTTGTTTGAACGCACTCTTGTGATGTGCGTTTGGTTGTTGAAACAGACCCCTGAGGGTCGTTCTTTGCTGGAACGCACACTTGTGATGTGCGTTTGGTTGATAACCCAGACCCCTGAGAGTCGGGTTTTGATTGAACGCACACTTGTGGCGTGCGTTTGTTTGATGACCCAGACCCCTGAGGGTCGGGTTTTGATTGAACGCACACTTGTGGTGTGCGTTTAGTTATTTGAACAGACCCTTGAGGGTCTTGTTTTGACTGAACGCACGGTTGTGGCGTGCGTTTGAATGATTGAACGTGCCTTTGGAGGTCACGTTTTGGGACGCACTTTTGAGGTGTGCGTCTATGTTGAACAACGCGCCACTGAGGGTCGCGTTTGAGTTGAATAACCCGAGGCTCATAGTCGGGTTCATTGCCACGAAGTGTGCGTTCTGGAGCAGAAACGCACAGTTCGGGCACAGGCTCAGAAACGCAGTCTTTGCGTTGGGCAGTAGCTTGGCTGTTCCGCAAGTATGCTCGCCGTAAGGATCTTCTCCTTCGTCGAGCAGCATTTTTCTTAGCCTGTTTCAAGGCCTTGGCCGCGGCATCGTCGGCGTTGGTTGGGCTTTCCTCCGACATAGGTCTTTTTTGACCTATTATTTGCCGTAGTGATACGGGGGAGGAATCTTCAACTCGCAGAGCGAGTTTAAGGTCTTGGCCAAAGGAGAGGGCTTTCTTTGGCATCTCAGCAGTAGTGTTGACCTCCGTAGAGGTCCTGTGGGTATCACGCCTAGCTTTTGGGCTAAGGGACCCAGAGGAGAGGACCTCCTCATACTTGGCTTGGTCGAACTCTACGACGAGAGTTTCGACGGTGGTTCCTGTGAGGTGAACGTCGGATTGCGCCACCACTTCCTCGTCAGAGAAGCTAGTCCCCAGCAGAGTCGCCATCTTTTGTTGGTAGGAAATTTGATGTAAAAAGACAAAGAAAGAAAATTTGACTTGTATTCTCTCAAAATCGATTACAATTTGGATTCCGATTACAAAAGAGAAGAGAATGGATTTGATTCTCTCCTTTGTTTAAGACTGGGTTCTTCTTGGTAGCGATGGAGTGCTTCCTTCGATTGATCGCGTCGAACTTGCTCTCCGTTGACGATCCGACCGTCCTTCTTCACTGGAATAACTGAAGTGTTTGATGACTTCGGTTTAGAACTCTTGACGAGTGTTGAAGAACTCTGAACGAGTTAAGAACTCTGATAAGAGTTGTTGAAAACCGAATGTCTGGTTTGATGTGATTAACTTGCGTTACAAGCTAATTAAAAACTCTTAACGAGTTTAAGAACTCAGAATGAGTTAAAACTCTAAAACAGAGTTGTTGGAACCGAAAATTCGGTTAATTGCCAAGTGGATGATACCTTTGATGAAAGGATCCTTCGGGATTTGATTAACTGATCGTTGATCAGTTCCTTGATCCCCCGAAGATCTCTTCCTTCCGATTACTCAACTGCCGAGATTTGTTGACCTTGGGTGGTTTTGATACCAGCTCCCCTCAACTCTTTGCGGTTTTGATCTCAGAAAACCGATTGATCAACCTATCAACCCGCCAACCCCTTACTCAGTTGAGTAAGTTGGTTATTTATAGGGTGATGTGGAGTGCAACCAACCCCTATTTCCGCTCCTTTGTGGGCGAGAATCCCTCAGAACGTGGGATAACGGTTTTGAGGCCGTTCGACTTGCGTTTGAACAAGTCAAAACGCCTCAGTTGGCGTTATGGGCTTTAACTCTGCGTCTAAGGCTTGAGATGCAGAGTTAAATCTCTGTTAGAGATTTGAGACACACAGGCCGTGTGCGTTGAAGCTCAACTCTGCGTCCAGAGTTTGGGACACGTAGTTGAACCTATTGAAGAACGCACGTTATGTGTGCGTTTGGTGCTTGAACTCTGCGTTGCAGAGTTAGACATTCGCTGGAGAACGCACAAGTTGTGTGCGTTTCGAATTTGAGAAACGCAGAATTAAACTTCTACGTTTGATAGAGGTTGTTGACTTGTAACATCGTCTGCCATGACATTGCAAAGGCCATTGTTTATTGGTCTTTGCCTGTTATAAGATATGAGAGTCGTCAGATTGTAACTCTCACCAACGATCGTGAAGGCCACTGAATAGGGTTTTCATCAGCTGTCGGAAGCGTCGTCAAATTGTAACTCTTCTCGATCTGTGTGAAAAGTCTCCTATTTGCCCTTTCCGACTGTCGACCCGAAAGCTATTTGATTGTAGCTTTCGTTGTGAGAGCTTGACGGGAATCAACATCCATAGTGTTTTGAAGATGGATATTTGCCCACAGCTCTCTACCAAGCGACTCACCAACTAAGTCCAACCTTTTATTTCTGAAATCATTACACTGCTCATCAGCATCTCTAATAGTTGCTAATATAATATTAGTCATGCTGTTGTCGCAGCCATCAAGATCAATCATCTCAGAGATGAGGCCTTGTTTATAGCGGTTGCAGAGTTGCGGATGCAGTGATTAGAAAGTCGTCTGATTGTAACTTCCATTATCAGGGCTTGATAGGGATTAGCTATCCATTGTGATTTTTAGACAGCCTACAGAACCCCCTCCAAAGTTTTCGAAAGTTCGCGGTTGACTGGGACGAATTTTCGGAATACTTTGGATCTCAAAATTTAGAAGACGTTGTCAGACTTAGTTGATTGGAATCTAATTGTACTCATCCAATGGACTCTTTTGTGGGGTCACTTATTTCTTCTTGGCTTTTAGTCGCTTTGATAGCTGACATTAGCCTCCCTCTATTTATTTGGAACCATGTCTTGGCTATAAACATAGAGGAAGTCGTGTGGTTGAGTCAGAACGCACAGATAGATTTCTTGCGTTATTGAACTGAAACGCAGGGTTAAATTCTGCGTTTAGGGATTCCATCAATGTAGATGCACGGCGGATTATAACGCAGGGGTGAATTCTGCGTTCAGAAGCTCAAGCGTCACAGGCGCACAGGCCACGTTTGGCGGGATTTTGGGCCTAGAACCCCGACCCGATTTGACAGCTCATAGCTGTCTATAAATAGACCGCTAAGGGTCAAATCAAAAGTCACCCGACTTTTTGCCTCCTCTCTTTCGGAAGATTTTTAACGAAGCCTCTTCGTTTTCGACGTCGGTGATCCTGTTCATCATCTCCAACCCTCTTCCATGGGTTCCAAGAAGAAAGCTGCTCCACGCCCAAGATCCCCTGCTGCAGCGGTGCCGCCGTTTCAGGTTCCGCCCGTCGGTGGTAAGCGTCGCCCTTCGTGGCCGTCAAACTCGCTTCGGCGAGTTCTTTAAAACCCTAGATGTATCGCCATCAAACTTGCTTCGGCGAGTTCTCTGAAAAACCCTAGATGGGTTCTTGCAAACGAGGGAGATGACTCGTTTTGTTATTGTAACGCAGAGTTAAGACTCTGCGTTTTGAATTCGAAACGTCAAGGGCTTGACCTTTGCGTTTATGAAATTTTTTAACGCCAGGCTTGAACTGTGCGTTCGAAAACTTAACGCAGAGTTTAACCTCTGCGTTGATGAAAATTAACGCCAGGCTTTAACTGTGCGTTCGAAGACTTAACGCAGAGTTTAGCCTTTGCGTTGATGAAAATCAACGTTAGGTCTGAACTGTGCGTTCGAAAATTTAACGTAGAGTTCGACCTTTGTGTTAATGAGCTTTAAACGCCAGATCTGAACTGTGCGTTCGAAACTTTAACGCAGAGTTCGACCTTTGCGTTGATGAACTTTAAACGCCAGATCTGGACTGTGCGTTCGAAACTTTAACGCAGAGTTCGACCTTTGCGTTGATGAACTTTAAACGCCAGATCTGAACTGTGCGTTCGAAACTTTAACGCAGAGTTCGACCTTTGCGTTGATGAACTTTAAACGCCAGATCTGAACTGTGCGTTCGAAACTTTAACGCAGAGTTCGACCTTTGCGTTGATGAACTTTAAACGCCAGATCTGAACTGTGCGTTCGAAACTTTAACGCAGAGTTCGACCTTTGCGTTGATGAACTTTAAACGCCAGATCTGAACTGTGCGTTCGAAACTTTAACGCAGAGTTCGACCTTTGCGTTGATGAACTTTAAACGCCAGATCTGAACTGTGCGTTCGAAACTTTAACGCAGAGTTCGACCTTTGCGTTGATGAACTTTAAACGCCAGATCTGAACTGTGCGTTCGAAACTTTAACGCAGAGTTCGACCTTTGCGTTGATGAACTTTAAACGCCAGATCTGAACTGTGCGTTCGAAACTTTAACGCAGAGTTCGACCTTTGCGTTGATGAACTTTAAACGCCAGATCTGAACTGTGCGTTCGAAACTTTAACGCAGAGTTCGACCTTTGCGTTGATGAACTTTAAACGCCAGATCTGAACTGTGCGTTCGAAACTTTAACGCAGAGTTCGACCTTTGCGTTGATGAACTTTAAACGCCAGATCTGAACTGTGCGTTCGAAACTTTAACGCAGAGTTCGACCTTTGCGTTGATGAACTTTAAACGCCAGATCTGAACTGTGCGTTCGAAACTTTAACGCAGAGTTCGACCTTTGCGTTGATGAACTTTAAACGCCAGATCTGAACTGTGCGTTCGAAACTTTAACGCAGAGTTCGACCTTTGCGTTGATGAACTTTAAACGCCAGATCTGAACTGTGCGTTCGAAACTTTAACGCAGAGTTCGACCTTTGCGTTGATGAACTTTAAACGCCAGATCTGAACTGTGCGTTCGAAACTTTAACGCAGAGTTCGACCTTTGCGTTGATGAACTTTAAACGCCAGATCTGAACTGTGCGTTCGAAACTTTAACGCAGAGTTCGACCTTTGCGTTGATGAACTTTAAACGCCAGATCTGAACTGTGCGTTCGAAACTTTAACGCAGAGTTCGACCTTTGCGTTGATGAACTTTAAACGCCAGATCTGAACTGTGCGTTCGAAACTTTAACGCAGAGTTCGACCTTTGCGTTGATGAACTTTAAACGCCAGATCTGAACTGTGCGTTCGAAACTTTAACGCAGAGTTCGACCTTTGCGTTGATGAACTTTAAACGCCAGATCTGAACTGTGCGTTCGAAACTTTAACGCAGAGTTCGACCTTTGCGTTGATGAACTTTAAACGCCAGATCTGAACTGTGCGTTCGAAACTTTAACGCAGAGTTCGACCTTTGCGTTGATGAACTTTAAACGCCAGATCTGAACTGTGCGTTCGAAACTTTAACGCAGAGTTCGACCTTTGCGTTGATGAACTTTAAACGCCAGATCTGAACTGTGCGTTCGAAACTTTAACGCAGAGTTCGACCTTTGCGTTGATGAACTTTAAACGCCAGATCTGAACTGTGCGTTCGAAACTTTAACGCAGAGTTCGACCTTTGCGTTGATGAACTTTAAACGCCAGATCTGAACTGTGCGTTCGAAACTTTAACGCAGAGTTCGACCTTTGCGTTGATGAACTTTAAACGCCAGATCTGAACTGTGCGTTCGAAACTTTAACGCAGAGTTCGACCTTTGCGTTGATGAACTTTAAACGCCAGATCTGAACTGTGCGTTCGAAACTTTAACGCAGAGTTCGACCTTTGCGTTGATGAACTTTAAACGCCAGATCTGAACTGTGCGTTCGAAACTTTAACGCAGAGTTCGACCTTTGCGTTGATGAACTTTAAACGCCAGATCTGAACTGTGCGTTCGAAACTTTAACGCAGAGTTCGACCTTTGCGTTGATGAACTTTAAACGCCAGATCTGAACTGTGCGTTCGAAACTTTAACGCAGAGTTCGACCTTTGCGTTGATGAACTTTAAACGCCAGATCTGAACTGTGCGTTCGAAACTTTAACGCAGAGTTCGACCTTTGCGTTGATGAACTTTAAACGCCAGATCTGAACTGTGCGTTCGAAACTTTAACGCAGAGTTCGACCTTTGCGTTGATGAACTTTAAACGCCAGATCTGAACTGTGCGTTCGAAACTTTAACGCAGAGTTCGACCTTTGCGTTGATGAACTTTAAACGCCAGATCTGAACTGTGCGTTCGAAACTTTAACGCAGAGTTCGACCTTTGCGTTGATGAACTTTAAACGCCAGATCTGAACTGTGCGTTCGAAACTTTAACGCAGAGTTCGACCTTTGCGTTGATGAACTTTAAACGCCAGATCTGAACTGTGCGTTCGAAACTTTAACGCAGAGTTCGACCTTTGCGTTGATGAACTTTAAACGCCAGATCTGAACTGTGCGTTCGAAACTTTAACGCAGAGTTCGACCTTTGCGTTGATGAACTTTAAACGCCAGATCTGAACTGTGCGTTCGAAACTTTAACGCAGAGTTCGACCTTTGCGTTGATGAACTTTAAACGCCAGATCTGAACTGTGCGTTCGAAACTTTAACGCAGAGTTCGACCTTTGCGTTGATGAACTTTAAACGCCAGATCTGAACTGTGCGTTCGAAACTTTAACGCAGAGTTCGACCTTTGCGTTGATGAACTTTAAACGCCAGATCTGAACTGTGCGTTCGAAACTTTAACGCAGAGTTCGACCTTTGCGTTGATGAACTTTAAACGCCAGATCTGAACTGTGCGTTCGAAACTTTAACGCAGAGTTCGACCTTTGCGTTGATGAACTTTAAACGCCAGATCTGAACTGTGCGTTCGAAACTTTAACGCAGAGTTCGACCTTTGCGTTGATGAACTTTAAACGCCAGATCTGAACTGTGCGTTCGAAACTTTAACGCAGAGTTCGACCTTTGCGTTGATGAACTTTAAACGCCAGATCTGAACTGTGCGTTCGAAACTTTAACGCAGAGTTCGACCTTTGCGTTGATGAACTTTAAACGCCAGATCTG
Organism: Asparagus officinalis; assembly: GCF_001876935.1. Classification (NCBI taxonomy): domain Eukaryota; kingdom Viridiplantae; phylum Streptophyta; class Magnoliopsida; order Asparagales; family Asparagaceae; genus Asparagus; species Asparagus officinalis. The sequence goes on from NW_017973724.1 coordinate 7,650, forward strand.
AACTGTGCGTTCGAAACTTTAACGCAGAGTTCGACCTTTGCGTTGATGAACTTTAAACGCCAGATCTGAACTGTGCGTTCGAAACTTTAACGCAGAGTTCGACCTTTGCGTTGATGAACTTTAAACGCCAGATCTGAACTGTGCGTTCGAAACTTTAACGCAGAGTTCGACCTTTGCGTTGATGAACTTTAAACGCCAGATCTGAACTGTGCGTTCGAAACTTTAACGCAGAGTTCGACCTTTGCGTTGATGAACTTTAAACGCCAGATCTGAACTGTGCGTTCGAAACTTTAACGCAGAGTTCGACCTTTGCGTTGATGAACTTTAAACGCCAGATCTGAACTGTGCGTTCGAAACTTTAACGCAGAGTTCGACCTTTGCGTTGATGAACTTTAAACGCCAGATCTGAACTGTGCGTTCGAAACTTTAACGCAGAGTTCGACCTTTGCGTTGATGAACTTTAAACGCCAGATCTGAACTGTGCGTTCGAAACTTTAACGCAGAGTTCGACCTTTGCGTTGATGAACTTTAAACGCCAGATCTGAACTGTGCGTTCGAAACTTTAACGCAGAGTTCGACCTTTGCGTTGATGAACTTTAAACGCCAGATCTGAACTGTGCGTTCGAAACTTTAACGCAGAGTTCGACCTTTGCGTTGATGAACTTTAAACGCCAGATCTGAACTGTGCGTTCGAAACTTTAACGCAGAGTTCGACCTTTGCGTTGATGAACTTTAAACGCCAGATCTGAACTGTGCGTTCGAAACTTTAACGCAGAGTTCGACCTTTGCGTTGATGAACTTTAAACGCCAGATCTGAACTGTGCGTTCGAAACTTTAACGCAGAGTTCGACCTTTGCGTTGATGAACTTTAAACGCCAGATCTGAACTGTGCGTTCGAAACTTTAACGCAGAGTTCGACCTTTGCGTTGATGAACTTTAAACGCCAGATCTGAACTGTGCGTTCGAAACTTTAACGCAGAGTTCGACCTTTGCGTTGATGAACTTTAAACGCCAGATCTGAACTGTGCGTTCGAAACTTTAACGCAGAGTTCGACCTTTGCGTTGATGAACTTTAAACGCCAGATCTGAACTGTGCGTTCGAAACTTTAACGCAGAGTTCGACCTTTGCGTTGATGAACTTTAAACGCCAGATCTGAACTGTGCGTTCGAAACTTTAACGCAGAGTTCGACCTTTGCGTTGATGAACTTTAAACGCCAGATCTGAACTGTGCGTTCGAAACTTTAACGCAGAGTTCGACCTTTGCGTTGATGAACTTTAAACGCCAGATCTGAACTGTGCGTTCGAAACTTTAACGCAGAGTTCGACCTTTGCGTTGATGAACTTTAAACGCCAGATCTGAACTGTGCGTTCGAAACTTTAACGCAGAGTTCGACCTTTGCGTTGATGAACTTTAAACGCCAGATCTGAACTGTGCGTTCGAAACTTTAACGCAGAGTTCGACCTTTGCGTTGATGAACTTTAAACGCCAGATCTGAACTGTGCGTTCGAAACTTTAACGCAGAGTTCGACCTTTGCGTTGATGAACTTTAAACGCCAGATCTGAACTGTGCGTTCGAAACTTTAACGCAGAGTTCGACCTTTGCGTTGATGAACTTTAAACGCCAGATCTGAACTGTGCGTTCGAAACTTTAACGCAGAGTTCGACCTTTGCGTTGATGAACTTTAAACGCCAGATCTGAACTGTGCGTTCGAAACTTTAACGCAGAGTTCGACCTTTGCGTTGATGAACTTTAAACGCCAGATCTGAACTGTGCGTTCGAAACTTTAACGCAGAGTTCGACCTTTGCGTTGATGAACTTTAAACGCCAGATCTGAACTGTGCGTTCGAAACTTTAACGCAGAGTTCGACCTTTGCGTTGATGAACTTTAAACGCCAGATCTGAACTGTGCGTTCGAAACTTTAACGCAGAGTTCGACCTTTGCGTTGATGAACTTTAAACGCCAGATCTGAACTGTGCGTTCGAAACTTTAACGCAGAGTTCGACCTTTGCGTTGATGAACTTTAAACGCCAGATCTGAACTGTGCGTTCGAAACTTTAACGCAGAGTTCGACCTTTGCGTTGATGAACTTTAAACGCCAGATCTGAACTGTGCGTTCGAAACTTTAACGCAGAGTTCGACCTTTGCGTTGATGAACTTTAAACGCCAGATCTGAACTGTGCGTTCGAAACTTTAACGCAGAGTTCGACCTTTGCGTTGATGAACTTTAAACGCCAGATCTGAACTGTGCGTTCGAAACTTTAACGCAGAGTTCGACCTTTGCGTTGATGAACTTTAAACGCCAGATCTGAACTGTGCGTTCGAAACTTTAACGCAGAGTTCGACCTTTGCGTTGATGAACTTTAAACGCCAGATCTGAACTGTGCGTTCGAAACTTTAACGCAGAGTTCGACCTTTGCGTTGATGAACTTTAAACGCCAGATCTGAACTGTGCGTTCGAAACTTTAACGCAGAGTTCGACCTTTGCGTTGATGAACTTTAAACGCCAGATCTGAACTGTGCGTTCGAAACTTTAACGCAGAGTTCGACCTTTGCGTTGATGAACTTTAAACGCCAGATCTGAACTGTGCGTTCGAAACTTTAACGCAGAGTTCGACCTTTGCGTTGATGAACTTTAAACGCCAGATCTGAACTGTGCGTTCGAAACTTTAACGCAGAGTTCGACCTTTGCGTTGATGAACTTTAAACGCCAGATCTGAACTGTGCGTTCGAAACTTTAACGCAGAGTTCGACCTTTGCGTTGATGAACTTTAAACGCCAGATCTGAACTGTGCGTTCGAAACTTTAACGCAGAGTTCGACCTTTGCGTTGATGAACTTTAAACGCCAGATCTGAACTGTGCGTTCGAAACTTTAACGCAGAGTTCGACCTTTGCGTTGATGAACTTTAAACGCCAGATCTGAACTGTGCGTTCGAAACTTTAACGCAGAGTTCGACCTTTGCGTTGATGAACTTTAAACGCCAGATCTGAACTGTGCGTTCGAAACTTTAACGCAGAGTTCGACCTTTGCGTTGATGAACTTTAAACGCCAGATCTGAACTGTGCGTTCGAAACTTTAACGCAGAGTTCGACCTTTGCGTTGATGAACTTTAAACGCCAGATCTGAACTGTGCGTTCGAAACTTTAACGCAGAGTTCGACCTTTGCGTTGATGAACTTTAAACGCCAGATCTGAACTGTGCGTTCGAAACTTTAACGCAGAGTTCGACCTTTGCGTTGATGAACTTTAAACGCCAGATCTGAACTGTGCGTTCGAAACTTTAACGCAGAGTTCGACCTTTGCGTTGATGAACTTTAAACGCCAGATCTGAACTGTGCGTTCGAAACTTTAACGCAGAGTTCGACCTTTGCGTTGATGAACTTTAAACGCCAGATCTGAACTGTGCGTTCGAAACTTTAACGCAGAGTTCGACCTTTGCGTTGATGAACTTTAAACGCCAGATCTGAACTGTGCGTTCGAAACTTTAACGCAGAGTTCGACCTTTGCGTTGATGAACTTTAAACGCCAGATCTGAACTGTGCGTTCGAAACTTTAACGCAGAGTTCGACCTTTGCGTTGATGAACTTTAAACGCCAGATCTGAACTGTGCGTTCGAAACTTTAACGCAGAGTTCGACCTTTGCGTTGATGAACTTTAAACGCCAGATCTGAACTGTGCGTTCGAAACTTTAACGCAGAGTTCGACCTTTGCGTTGATGAACTTTAAACGCCAGATCTGAACTGTGCGTTCGAAACTTTAACGCAGAGTTCGACCTTTGCGTTGATGAACTTTAAACGCCAGATCTGAACTGTGCGTTCGAAACTTTAACGCAGAGTTCGACCTTTGCGTTGATGAACTTTAAACGCCAGATCTGAACTGTGCGTTCGAAACTTTAACGCAGAGTTCGACCTTTGCGTTGATGAACTTTAAACGCCAGATCTGAACTGTGCGTTCGAAACTTTAACGCAGAGTTCGACCTTTGCGTTGATGAACTTTAAACGCCAGATCTGAACTGTGCGTTCGAAACTTTAACGCAGAGTTCGACCTTTGCGTTGATGAACTTTAAACGCCAGATCTGAACTGTGCGTTCGAAACTTTAACGCAGAGTTCGACCTTTGCGTTGATGAACTTTAAACGCCAGATCTGAACTGTGCGTTCGAAACTTTAACGCAGAGTTCGACCTTTGCGTTGATGAACTTTAAACGCCAGATCTGAACTGTGCGTTCGAAACTTTAACGCAGAGTTCGACCTTTGCGTTGATGAACTTTAAACGCCAGATCTGAACTGTGCGTTCGAAACTTTAACGCAGAGTTCGACCTTTGCGTTGATGAACTTTAAACGCCAGATCTGAACTGTGCGTTCGAAACTTTAACGCAGAGTTCGACCTTTGCGTTGATGAACTTTAAACGCCAGATCTGAACTGTGCGTTCGAAACTTTAACGCAGAGTTCGACCTTTGCGTTGATGAACTTTAAACGCCAGATCTGAACTGTGCGTTCGAAACTTTAACGCAGAGTTCGACCTTTGCGTTGATGAACTTTAAACACATGCTCCTCCTTGAAGGAATACTGTTTGGGCACTTTTTGTTTATTGGGAGCTTTGCCTTGATTCGTGGGCGGTGGTACTCGAGAGTAGTCGGCTGCTAGGGTCTCTTTTCCCTTAGACCGCTGAGCGTTGTTCTGGTTGCGTTGCTGTTGCTGTTGCTGTTGCTGTTGCGGAAACCAACTGTCTCCAGGAACGACACTCCGCTACCCCCATCTGGGCAAGGAGCTGAGTTTGCAAGTTGTGCCTGCAAGTTTCAACCAGGGTTGACTGAGTCATACCTGAGGGGCATCGCAATGCCATGCTGCGGAATCTCTCCACATAGGCCTTGATGGATTCTCCCTTCCTCTGCTTGGTGGCGAGAAGAGTTGGGACAGAAACTTCCGTATCATCCTCAAAGAATCTAGCCAAGAAAAGCCTTTCCAAATCTACCCATTTCTGAATAGATCCAGCAGGCAATTTCATAAACCATTCAAAGGCTACTCCTTTAAGAGTGCCAATGAACAAGCGTGTCAGGATGGCATCGTTCGCCACCACATCTCCAGTTTGAGATTTGAAATAGTAGATGTGTTGATTTGGCGATCCTGTGCCATCGAACGGTTGCAAGGTTGGAGCTTTGAACTTCGGTGGGTATGGAGCTATATCCCACTCAGCAGGATAAGGCCTCACCACTCCTTCTTCGCGGGATAAGGTCTCACCACTCCTTCTTCACGGAGCTCACTTCTGTTGGCGATTGCATTGAGGCGAGCTTCCAGTTCATCCATTTTAATGGATTGAGGATATAGTTCTTTTTCCACCTCCTTTTCACCCTCAGAAGAGGATCCCAAGTTGAGAGTCTCACGATCCGAATG
>NW_017973725.1:0-12950 GCF_001876935.1 Asparagus officinalis
CCTTCACTAAGGATGGTGTAAAGTTCATATTTCGTTCGGCATCTCTTCCGAAGGAGACAAGCTTGGGGAGGGTGACACGAGCGAAGAGACTTGTGAATGCAAGCAAGAAGTTTGTCTCGCTGTGCATTAGACTTCCAGAAAAGCCATCGACAAAGGATTGCAACTTTGAGCGAACAGTGACCATGACGAGACGCGGGACGAATGAGTTGTTTCCGATCAGACGTCAAGACCGAATTCCTAGCAAGGCCAGGTGGTGCAGAAAAGATAGAGGAGCTCGAGAGTTTCCTCAGCTGAAGTTCTAACTTGAACGGGACTTCAAGTTCTTAAAGAGGGGACACATGATACGGGTGTATCTTCTCTTCTCCTGTTGGTTTTGGGTCTGGTTATTTACCAAACTGCCATCCACGTTTGTACACCTATATAAGGGATTGTTTTAGGGTTTCTAAACATCTTTTAGGTCAGAGAGTTTAATCAAGAGAGATTAGATTCTAGATTGAGATTTGGAGAGCTTGTTCTTCAATTCTAGAGTGAGATTGTGAGAGAGAGAGATTGTAATCTTTTGTTCTTCATAATCTAGAGAAGGTATTTTCCTTCGCCAAACTGAATTGTTCTTGTGTTTTGGTCGTCCTCTTCTCAACCCACCTTTTGGTAATTCCGCGACCAAAGGGTGCTCGCACGGCGACTCGTATCAAGTTGGTATCAGAGCATCAGATCCGGTGAAGGGGCATCCTGTGTATGGTCCTTACTCGATCCCAATACAAGGAGCTTGGCGAGATCCTTATTTCATTGGAAGGAGTCCGAGTTTTAAGGAAGAAGAAGATGGCTGAAGGAGACAATTCAACGAGGATTGATGCATTGGAGAAGCAGATCGAGACGATAGGTTCGACTCTCACACAACTCGTCAGTCTTATCCATGGAGGTGGCAAACAAGGTGAATCTTCTTCGAAGAAAATTATTGAGTCCGATGTGGAAAGGGTAGATTCAGATTCCGACGAGGAGGAGGAGACCATTAAGACTGTATTGCATCAAGGTGGTAAGAATTCTTATCAGAACCTGAAGATTGACTTCAAGGTGGAGATTCTTATTTATGATGATAGTGTTGACGTCGAGAGGCTTGATGACTGGATCGAGCGGATGGAGACGTATTTTACTCTTTATGGCTATTCGTCGAAAGAGAAGATTGTGTTCGCGACTTTGAAGCTTTCAGGGCACGCGTTGACGTGGTGGAAATCCTACTGCAAGCAGGAGAAGAAGGCGGTATCGTAGAACAAGTTCAAGGAGCTACTCAGGAAACAGTTCTATCCGGTAGGATTCCTTGTAGAACGTTGGTACAAGTGGTACGGCTTGCGTCAAAGGGTCAATCAAACCGTTCAAGAATACACCACGGAGTTCCAGCAGCAGGCTATGGTCCTCAACATTGCGACAGAGGAATATTCCGTGTTTATGAAGTATATGGCGGGTTTGAGCGATCACATCCGAAAGGAGATGAGGCTATTCACGGTGGAATCAATACAGAGGCGAGCGTGAAGGCCATTGCCATTGAGGGTAGGCAAAAGAAGGGCAACGAGGCTAAGGGAGACTCCAAACAGACGGGAGGCGAGTCTAGTGGTTCTCAATCTAAGGAGGAGAAGAAAAAGGGTGATCCAGGGAAAGCAGGGCTGATTTGTACTCACTGCGAGAAGACAGGGCACGAAGCTGATCGGTGCTGGGAGAAGTATCCTCATCTGAAACCAAGAGGGTTGAAGAGGAAGGAGGAGAAAAAGGCATACATGATAGCTCAAGGTCCGAAGGAAGTCCCGGGGATGACAGAGCCCAACAGCAGTCTCAATCTTATGACGAGAAAACAGACCACGAAAGAGGACGACGACCCGAGAGAGCAACTCTTTGTTCTTAAGTTGCAAGTGAAGACCAGTTTGGTTGATGCCATTGTTGATTCGGGCAGCGAGAAGAATTTGATATCCGAGGCATTGGTGCAGAAGCTAGGTCTGAAGACGGTCAAGCATCCGAAGCCCTATCCATTGGGGTGGATTCAGAAGGAGGAGAAATTGAGTGTAGTTGATCAATGCACTGTCAGATTTGCGCTCCACGAGTCGTATATTGACGAGGTCACGTGCGACATCGTTCCATTGGATGTTTGTTAGATTATACTGGGCAATCCGTACTTATGGGATAGATATGCGATCTACGAGAGGCGGGCTCAGAAGTACACCTTCACTAAGGATGGTGTAAAGTTCATATTTCGTTCGGCATCTCTTCCAAAGGAGACAAGCTTGGGGACGGTGACGCGAGCGAAGAGACTAGTGAATGCAAGCAAGAAGTTTGTCTCGATGTGCATTAGACTTCCAGAAAAGCCATCGACAAAGGATTGCAACTTAGAGCGAACAGTGAGACAAGCTTGGGGACGGTGACGCGAGCGAAGAGACTTGTGAATGCAAGCAAGAAGTTTGTCTCGCTGTGCATTAGACTTCCAGAAAAGCCATCAACAAAGGATTGCAACTTTGAGCGAACGGTGACCATGACGAGACGCGGGACGAATGAGTTGTTTCCGATCGGACGTCAAGACCGAATTCCTAGCAAGGCCAGGTGGTGCAGAAAAGATGGAGGAGCTCGAGAGTTTCCTCAGCTAAAGTTCTAACTTGAACGGGACTTCAAGTTCTTAAAGAGGGGACACATGATACGGGTGTATCTTCTCTTCGGAACTTAGTGATCCTCATGGGAGCTTGAGGATAGATGATTTTCATGCTAGCATGAGAATAGGGGGTGTCAAACAGTATAAGGGAACACAGGAGGAAGCGTGGAACAAGACGACGAGCAGAAGAATCGAAGTACCCAGTTTTCAGCCTGTGAGTCGACTCATGACTGTTATGAGTCGACTCATCAGGTTGAGTCGACTCATGACTGTCATGAGGCGACTCATCGCTGGTTGTTTAGTTTTGTCCAGTTTCTGTCGAGTCGACTCATCTCAGTCATGAGTCGACTCATCGAGAGTTTCCTGGTTCGTTAGGGATTCTGTTCACACAAATTCCTGTTGGTTTTGGGTCTGGTTATTTACCAAACTGCCATCCACGTTTGTACACCTATATAAGGGATTGTTTTAGGGTTTCTAAACAATCAGAGAGTTAAATCAAGAGAGATTAACTTGTAATTGAGATTTGGAGAGCTTGTTCTTCAATTCTAGAGTGAGATTGTGAGAGAGAGATTGTAATCTTTTGTTCTTCATAATCTAGAGAAGGTATTTTCCTTCGCCAAACTGAATTGTTCTTGTGTTTTGGTCGTCCTCTTCTCAACCCACCTTTTGGTAATTCCGCGACCAAAGGGTGCTCGCACAGCAACTCGTACCAAGTTGGTATCAGAGCATCAAATCCGGTGAAGGGGCATCCTGTGTATGGTCCTTACTCGATCCCAATACAAGGAGCTTGGCGAGATCCTTATTTCATTGGAAGGAGTCCGAGTTTTAAGGAAGAAGAAGATGGCTGAAGGAGACAATTCAACGAGGATTGATGCATTAGAGAAGCAGATCGAGACGATAGGTTCGACTCTCACACAACTCGTCAGTCTTATCCATGGAGGTGGCAAACAAGGTGAATCTTCTTCGAAGAAAATTGTTGAGTCCGATGTGGAAAGAGTAGATTCAGATTCCGACGAGGAGGAGGAGACCATTAAGACTGTATTGCATCAAGGTGGTAAGAATTCTTATCAAAACCTGAAGATTGACTTTAAGGTGGAGATTCCTGTTTATGATGGGAGTGTTGACGTCGAGAGGCTTGATGACTGGATCGAGCGGATGGAGACGTATTTTACTCTTTATGGCTATTCGTCGAAAGAGAAGATTGTGTTCGCGACTTTGAAGCTTTCAGGGCACGCGTTGACGTGGTAGAAATCCTACTGCAAGCAGGAGAAGAAGGCGGATCGCTGGTTATTGAGATTTCTCCAGTTTTTGTCGAGTCGACTCATCTCAGTCATGAGTCGACTCATCGAGGGTTTCCTGGTTCGTTTGGGATTCTGTTCACACGAATTCCTGTTGGTTTTGGGTCTGGTTATTTACCAAACTGTCATCCACGTTTGTACACCTATATAAGGGATTGTTTTAAGGTTTCTAAACAATCAGAGAGTTAAATCAAAAGAGATTAACTTGTAATTGAGATTTGGAGAGCTTGTTCTTCAATTCTAGAGTGAGATTGTGAGAGAGAAATTGTAATCTTTTGTTCTTCATAATCTAGAGAAGGTATTTTCCTTCGCCAAACTGAATTGTTCTTGTGTTTTGGTCGTCCTCTTCTCAACCCACCTTTTGGTAATTCCACGACCAAAGGGTGCTCGCACGACAACTCGTATCAAGTTGGTATCTTGTAAAGAAGTCATACTCCCATCGTCAATCGTCGTTCACTACACGATCCTCCTAAGGTTAATGCTGGTTCGTTAGTTAATGGTTTGGTGTGATAAATACCGACGTGATGCGACGTGCTTCAATTATTATAAACAGGGAAGCATCTTCCTTTCATTTGTTTGCAGGTATAACACGTTGCATATATAGTCCAGAAAGAAATATCGTCCTCCAGTTCATAATCAGTTGGTTCAGCAGAATGATATCGAGGAGATCGTCTTAATTCCAAGTAATCTTATTTTATTCTAACATATTGCTCCAAGAAGATAAGGTTGAAGCATATTTAGATTCATAGCTCATTGGTTTACCCGAATAGAATTGATAGTAACAAGAACGAGAAACATCATTTTGGTGATCCCTCACTTTAGGCCTGCCTAGGCGAACAACAGAGGGGCTTGTATAATATTGCTCTGACGTCTCCCTTGAGGGGTCATTAACTTGAACTTGTTGCATTGGGGTAGGCACTACCCTACTTGGTGTTCTAAAAGAACTTTCCTTCTTGATAGAGCCTTTTGGTTGTTGAGGTTTGTGCAATTGAAGAGGAGGGAATTCCTTATCATAAGAATTTGCTCCAAATGCCTCCATATCTCTCGAGCATCCAATATGAGGGAAACGTCTTTGAGCAACGTAGTGCTTCATTTCAACTAAAGAGGAATCCATGTTTTCTTCCATCACTCTCTTATCCTTTCCAACATGAAAGGTGGGTGGTTTTTCTTCATTGTTAAGGACATCTTTAGGATCCTCACGGATAATAATACCAGGGGCGCTCCTCCTGTTTGTATTAGCTTTTGAGTATTAGGGACATGAACTTGGACTGAGGGTGATTTCCTCATCCTTTTCTTCATAGCCTTAGTCACCACAGGAGTAAAGCCACTATTGTCCGCGTCAGTATGCATTGGGTGAATAGAATATTCAGGTTGTGGGACAGGGCATGGTGTTGATCGTGGAATGTTTTTCGCTATAGCCATCTCCACAAGGACCAGTACCCACAATGAACCAATTTGCACGGAAACTTTTTTTTGAGTTTTGCCATTAACATTTGAGTTGCTCGCATGACTTGCCATTTTACCTGTGAACAATGAATGCAGAAATAATGTTTTAGTGCTTTGTGCACAGAATTTTTTTTTAATGCTTTATGCACATGTCATCTAATATTTTCTTTCTAAAAGATGAGGGAAAAAGCATGCTCCCACTATGGTCGCCAAAAATTTTGTAAGCGTCGGAATGCCCAACGTGTATAGTTTGTAAAAGAAATTCAAAATGATGCTAGTATCCATCAGAGAAATAATAATATTTGAGTAGGTTAATCTCTTCTTGACCAAGCTGTAACACCAATCTCAAGAAGAGTAGAGCAATCTCTAAATATTTACTCTGACACATATTAGTATCACTTTGTTTGTAAAAAAAATTGAGGTGCATGCTTCCAGAAATTTATTTCTTTCTGTTAATTACTCTTGTTGAAAGAAACCCCTGATTAGTAGAAAATAAAGAATTAAATAGACATCAAGAATCAAATAAAGGGAGATATCAATTTTATTATTTCTAATATATTACAAAATTGAAGAGAAAGAAGATGGGATCATGGGTCTCCAGACAATGGTCTAGAGCGCCCCTCCCTTTCAAAAATAAAAAAATGCAGAGGACCTTGTCGTTGTTGTTTCAAATTCTAAGTCTCTCTTTCTTTTTAATCTCTCCGTCTTTTCTTTCTCTTTTCTGTTGTTCCTTTTTTTATCCTCTCCCCTTGAATGGCAAATGAGGTCTTAATTTATAGGAAAGACTAAGGGGAAGTTATCGCCAGGTGTTTAAAATGGATTGGTGGGGGAGTTATTGTAACTTCCTCATTGAAACTTCCTTATCAAGATTGTTGCGTTCGTTTATCATAATGAACGTCTTCTTTACTTTTCATTTCTCAAGTTCCTATCTGCTTATCTTTCATGTTTCTAAAATAAGTGTAATTGGAGAGCCCTTATCCCTTTAAGTTGAAATAAGGTTCATATGAGGGTGAGTATACTTGAGTTAAATTTTATAGCTAAGGCTTATGATCACATGGCTTTCAAATTTACATGAGGTGCTATCATCCTCAACTTAACTTTTATTTATATGAGGTACCACACCTCACATTGATTTTGATTTATATGAGGTACTGCGGTCATCCTCAACTTAATTTTCATTTATGTGAGGTATTATACCTCACATTGATTTTGATTTGTATGAGGTATTATCATCCGCACAGTAAGTTTTATTTATAGGGCTTGTTCATATAATATTTTTTATGTGTCTACATACCATAAATAGATAATAAAGCAATACATCACCAAAACTTCATCTAGAACATGTCGTACATGTCATATCACAGTATCTCACCATCGCAAACTATACCTCAATGATAGACAACGTCCATAAACAGTACCCGCCTGAGACGTAGGAGATGAAATATTCTATAATGTTGTCGCTCACAAAATCTTGCGGCTCATTGAATCATCATGTGGGACAGACTACCCACTCGGGCATCCTACAGAGTGTAGGCGCATCGGCATCATCAGTGTAGTGTACCGACGAACTACCCTAGGCAATATTGAGCTATGCCCATCAACGGTACCCATGCAAACATATGAACTCTAACTTGTCGTCTCCTATCATGATGAAACTAACATATGAGGCTACACACTCCCAAGGGTCCGTGTGCGCTCAAACCCCACACGTGCACCCCTATGGCCACGCACATGTATCGACGTGCGACCCATGCATCGTGTCCGCGACCAAACGTGCATAGAAGATCTACATGCACAAACAACACCAAATCAGCCGACTGGCCCTTGGGGATCAGTTGACCCATGCTCAATTAGTCGACCTGTAAAACCTCATAATTTTGAAAATATTATAGAAAATAATATTAAATGATTTTTATTATGGTTGATACTATTCTTAGATGAATAAGTATGTTAGTAATCGATTTGAGATTGATTAAGTACGTATAAGAATGTATAAAAGGATAAACATGCATATACATGTGAAAAACCAATTGGCTGTAAACACCTCGGTCGGTTGACTGCCCTTTGAAATCAATCGATCGATAAGTTTTGGTCAGTCAACTGATCAAGGGGCATCAATCGATCGATAAGCGCCAAGACTAGGTATTTGGTTTCGGGTCAGGAGGTTTTGGTTTGGGCCCGTTTGCGTATATATATACATATATACCCGAATTCTTCCCTTTTCTATTTTTCCCACGTTGTTCAGCAGCCACACTTCCCTCAAAACCCTAGAAAATTCTCTTTGAGTTTGGGAAAGCTTTAAGAAGTGAAAAGACCTAAAGGAGGGTGGGATCGTCGGCTTTTAGTGAAGGAGGATCGTGTCTCTCATGTGTTTGGGAGTCCAGCATAATTTTTGAGGTGAGTTTCATCTCCTTCAAACTCATCCCCTATTTTTCTTGGTTTTATTTGGTTTTATGGGCTTTTTAAAACATATTTTATGAGTAAAGATCATACTTTTAATTTGTATGATATAAAGATTTGATCTTTTTGATCTAAAATATTATGAAACAGATTTCTTAACTTGGGTGTAAGTTCTAAAGTAAAATTTACATGAGATTTTACCGATTTGATTTTGTTTTTATGATGAATTTATCAATATAACCATGTTAGGGTTAGTAGATCCCTTCAAAAGTTTATATTTGTAATTTCATGTAGTAGAATAAACCCCCTCTATGTTAAACACGAGATTTATACATGTTTATACATCCCATGTTAATGATTCACAAGTTCTTTTGAGAAAAACTGGTTTATGTTCCTAAAGTCACTTTCTGTTTCCTGTACCCTGATTGGTTGACCGACCCAAAGAATTGGTTGATCGATGTACCATGATCAGTCGACCGAAACATGGAGTCGGTCGACCGATCAAAGCTTATTTTCTAAGTGTACGTTTGCGCACGTTGCCGATCGACTGATGGAACATTTTGGTCGATCGACTTAGGTTGTTTTGCATATATTATATCTTTCCTCATACTTTTGATCGTACGTCCAAAGTACGAGTTGCACATCAATACACGTGCATTATTTATAAGAGAGAAAGTTTTGGATTTTGAGCACACACGAGCTCTTGGAGGTTTGTAATTTAATCTTTGAGTTTGTCATGATAGGGAGTAATGTTTATTTCATATTACGATAGTTTTGGATGCTCGAGTGGGGTTAGTTGGACACCGTAATGAGACCATGGATTGACTACACTCAGAGTGGGTTAGTTGGTATACTAAAATAAGATCACAGTAGACTACACTCCATTATGCATTATTGTGTTCCGGATTAGGCTGATATGCCTATAATCCGTAGAGCGAGCGAGTTCGGTTGTGAGTCGCATGAGATTACGCTGAACCATAGAATCCTATGAGTGCTGAGAATCTACATTTCTTTTATTTGTATTAGGTTCTGAATTATGTTGAAATGTCTATACTCCGCAGGGTGTTCGAGTAAGGTAGTGAATCACAAATTATTGCGATGAGCCACAGGATATGTGAGCACCTATACTCCACACTATATAGCTCATTTCTGATATGGCTCATTTCTGTTCTGAGTTGTTTACTATATTCTTGCTAATTATGACCGGGAACCTGTGACTTCGTACTTTATTATTTGACGCTTAGTATATTAAATTGAGTAGAAATGGTCTAGTACTTATTTCTCCTTAGTCTAATACGTTACAGGCTTATTCACGTCCCGATTCCTTTGTATTTTAGAAAGCAGGGCGTGACAGAGTACAATAATACATGAAAAATATAACTTAAGTTACATCCCAATCTCGGTTGTGTCTCCACCATGATATTTATTACAATAATATTCCCACATTTTAAATACAATTTGATCCCTCTTTGCTCTTCATTCATTTCTTGAATTTCTTTCCTCTCTTTGTGTCATAGTTTGAGTAAAGTCAACAACACCCTCTTCACCCTTATTTGCTATTTCATCTCCATCCTCTTCAATAAAATTGTCCTCATGCAACAACTCATCTCCTGGATCTTCTATGGAGATGTAGTTATGAAGTATAGTACATGCAATAACTATATCAACTTGAGTTGGAAAAGAGTAATGTGGCTTCACGGATAGGATTTTGAAACGATTTTTCAATACCCCAAAAGTTGATTCAATTTTAGACCTTAGAAATGAGTGTCTTAAATTGAACAACTCTTGTCTATTATTGATTGGCCTATCCTTGTGCTCATTTAGATGATAACGCACTCCTCGATATGGGGAGATAAAGCCATGCATAGTAGTGTAGCCCGCATCACACAAATAATATGTTCCTACAATTACCAAAAAGAAATTTAGTTATATTTTTTAATTGTAATTAAAAATACATACTTTATTTGATTGATTTATTACCATCGTAAACTCTCAATCCGTGAGGTTGTGGTCTAGATAACGCATCTTACAAAACTCTATAATTATTTACGGATCCCTCCCATCCAGCTAGAACATACGAAAATAACTTGTAGGGAGTGCATGCAGCTAGAACATTTTGAGTTACACCTTTACAATCTCTAAATTGTGCAACAAGGCTAGCGAGAAGCATGGCGTCGATATGGATTCCATCTATCATGCCAATGCAATCCTATATGATATATTAAATAGTTATTAATAATAGAAAGATAAATTTAACTATTATATTATAAGTAGTTATATTATAATAATAATTAACTTAAAATAAGGATAGTATAACGGGTTGGTGACACTTCACTTGTGCTTGCTTCATGTACCACCCCCTTAAACGACAAACGGCTTCCAAGCACTTGTTAAAGTATTTTGAAATGTGCCATTAAACACACGACTTATGTGTCTAGCTCTATATTCTATCTTCTCTTTATTTTTTACCATAGGGTGATAAGGGATTGATTTCCTTCCACTATGTATCCTCATCAAACAAGCAAACACACAAATCATCGCCGAGATAGTAACATTAGAAACCATCCTCATTAACATCTCTTCATCAATATCGTCCATCTACATTGTTTTAAAAAGAAATTTTTCCGTATAAATACTATGCATCAATCTTAATCAAGTGCTCATATAGTAAATAGAAATCAACAATGTTCAAGGATTTAAGTGGAATTAACCTTAATAAATACATAGTCAAAGGTGGAATATAGAGCAAAAGATATAACTCTTAGTCAAAACAAGCTCATACTTTTTAATTAAGTTTGGAAAGAAAATGCCATAAATTTCTAATGTGAGCCATGGGTTAAGCAAAAGGATAAGGTTTTTACGTGAAATGTTCTGAAAAAAGTGAAGGTTAAAGAACTAGGAGCTGATTAAAAATGAAAGGTCCTTTTTTGCTATAAGATAATGACAAAGATGGAAGTGAGAATCAAAGAGCAAAAGGTCCGAAGAACATAATTCTGTCTACTATAGACAAAAGAGGAAATTTCCACTAATTATTACCAAAAAGGTCCCAAAAGAGGCAAAAAAATCCACAACTTTAGAACTACCCACATAACAAATGCAAGTATTATCCACAAAAATTCAATAAAATTGGAAGGGAATGATCAAAGGGGAAAAGCTTCAAGTGGAAGAATCTTCAAGAACTAAGTTTAAATACAAGAGAAAAAAGAGGAATATGCCACTATTTTGTACTAGAAAAGATCCAAAGTGATAAATTTCCACGATTTCAATCTCCTAACGAATTAAATGCAAGTTTGTTCCACAACCAATCAATAAACCCATTGATTTTAACAACAATAACAGCTCAAATCTTAGATCTATAAATAATTAATAGAAAAAGAACACAAACTTCCATCTAAAACATCACAAACTAACTCAAAATTCTCAAATTACCTTCAATTTCTCGAGTCGGCTATTCAAACCCTGAGAGAAGCCTTCAAAGAGAGCGCGAAGAAAGGAATCGAGCAGCGGCGAGAATTAGGGTTGGTTGACCAGTGAAGCACGAGTAGGGCTAAGCACGGTTCGGTCCAAACCGAAAAAACCAACCGAACTGACCCGAACCGATCCAAAAAATCGGTTTTAAGAGTAGGGCGGTTCAGGTCGGGTTGAAAACTTTTCAATCCAAACCGACCCGAACCGACCGAATACCCTATGGTCTAAATACTCATTCTTCTCAAACCCGACCCATCCCCAAAGACAAAGTCTCAGACTCTCAAACCCTAAACGCCTAAATTTCCCTTCCCCATGTCCCAGTCACCTCCTCAGTTCCTCTCTCTGACTCTCTCTCACTCCTCAGTCCTCAGTTCCATGGTCCACCTCTCTCACTTCCTCTTCCTCTTCCTCACTTCCGTAGTCTTCATGGCCGAGGCCGAAACATCTCCTCAGGCTCAGGATCTGTCTCCGGCTTTAGGGGGGACACCCACACCCGTCGCCGTTGCCGAAGACGAGGTATAAACTTCATCTTTTGCTCTTCTTCAAGCTTCGAACTGCGATTATTCTTTAATTTTGATTTATTTTCTTGGATACAGCAGCTAGTAAGTTGAGATGTTGGCCTATGAGTTTCCTGTTCATTTATGTACTCCTATTCTCTTATGATTTCTGAGTTTGTGCTTTGATAACGATCCTTAATTTGTTTTCTGGTATATATGTTTTCATGGATGATGATTTTGTTCCTTTTTTCCCCTCTTGTTTTTCCAAATTAAGTCGGAAACCCCTAAAATACTACTATTTAATATTTATGGGATCCCTTACCCATCACGATATATTCTATTTGATTTAGCATTTGGCAAGTCTACTATTTAAATCATTCTGAAAATAAAGTTAGAACCGAACAAACCGAACCGAACCGCACCGAACCGACTTGCAATGGTTCGGTTCGGTTTTGAATTATATGCGGTTCAGTTCGGTTGTTCAAAATTTGGTAAAAACCGACCCGAACCGAACCGTGCTCAGCCCTAAGCACGAGATTGCAGCTCAGAGATCCTTTGCTTTGATCGAATTTAGCAAAAACTTCCCCCTTTTACGTTTCACGAGAAGACCGATAATGGATCTAAGAGAGGAATCCATCCTATATCCCAAAAAAATGAAACAAACACCCCTTTAGAGCTGCTCTAGAGAGTGAAGGATGTGTTATTTAATGATTTTTCATGTTTTGCCACGGCATGAAAGGAAGATTTGGGAACTTTTAAAAGGGGCTTGGGGGTTTTTGTGTAGATTAAGATCATAAATCTTCTCTAGATACTTTGGTGTAGTGAGGCATTTGGGGATATCTTCAAGTCTTTGGCTCTCTCATATCTCTGAGTAAAAGTACATTGGCAAGGGGAAGTGCCAATGAAGTTTGAACCATTATAACAGTGGAGGATCTTGTTGACATCCTAAGCATGTTTTCTACACCTATAAAAGTCCTTTTGATAGGGATAGGGTGAGAAGTTTAGTCCAGATCATCCTATATAGGGTGAGAAGTTTAGTCCAGATCATCCTATGTGGTAGAGCTTTTACCTTTGATGAGCTTACCAAGGCAAAAATGAAATCACCTACTCTTTAAGGAGGAAAATAGTTCCTCTTTTCTTCAATAGTCTGACAGGGTTCAATAGTACACAAAGATGGATGAGATGATAGTGGATTAGCCCACCACAGCCAGC
>NW_017973726.1:0-5613 GCF_001876935.1 Asparagus officinalis
AGTTACTATGGAACGGCTTCCGTAAAATTTATAAAAACTAACCGTGACCCACACATATCCAATCACGATAGGTGTATCGTCTAGTCAGTGCTATTATAATAATAGTAATAATCAAGAGAAACTCCTCACATCAGGATATCGATGTCGAGGGTATAGCCATGCTATAACAACACGTTTATGAATCATATTTCTTGAAGAAATTCGTCTTCATGTACAATCAACCTTATTAAATATCACTAGGTGATCAAACATAGCATCAAGTGATCCAATAAGCATCAAGAGATCAAGCAATATCATCATTCACCTTAACAAAAGGAATAACAAATAATTAACATAATTATTTAGTGTCAAAGCGGGCTAAACAGATTTAAATTTGACAGCATAGAAATCTACAAAACTAATTTTTAGTGAGCAAAATGCCCAAACGGGCTTGAAATCGAATATTGGATTCCAACTAGGTCAAGGTCTGTAATTTGAATCATAAACCCAAATGGGTCTGAAATCTGATATTAGATCCTAACTAAGTCAAACGAGTATGAAATCTAATATTGGATCCTAACTTGGTCAAACGGGTCTGAAATTTGATAATGGGTCCGAACTGGGTTGGGTTCGCCTTCACAAAAGACCAAAGATAATTTTTTTGTAAAATTGAAGTTCACTGAATTCAAACCCGTGACTAAGGGGTTAACAACCAAGTCATGTGACCACTAGACCAACCACATCTATGTGAATTTAACTACTGCAGAAATACATATAACAGATAGTTTCTAATTACTAGATTAACCAAAACAAATTAATTAGAAGTAGAGAGTTGAGAAAAAAGATAACTCAAAAATACAAAATTATACTAAAGTTGGCCAAAATGAATAATAATCTAATTCGAATTATGGAAAAAATTAAAATTTAAAAAGATTTTTTTTAGAAAAATACCATTATCTAAAAGAAAAATGCTTGCATAAAAAGTAAAGATTTTTCCTACATCACTATGATCAACAAAAAATAATAAATCTAACTCCAATCTCTTGCTCATGATTTTCTAGAAAGAAATTTAATTAGAAGTATGAGGATCCACTCTGGATTTCCCATAGAGTTTTTGGGCTGATGCTATGAATACTAACTGGCATACTTGATCAACCCGAGGCATCACGCTCTCAGTTATGGGTACCTAACACGGCTGCTAGACCGGAAGGAACTTGAAGGCTAGAACACTTTATGAGTCATTTGGTTTGTGCACACTATGTCTTGACAATCCTGCGGACTGGTCACAAGCTTGATCCAGTCAAAGAAGCTCTGTTCGATCCGGTTATGGCGTGGAGATCAGTGATGCGCACTAACATGTACCAAAATATACTAGTGACACCGTATCAAGTTAATCAGTATAAATTATCGGGATCCACGAGAAGATGTGTTTTTGTTAGGAGAAATATAAATCTCGTTCTTAATGTGTTGTGCGTGACAAATGAGTGAAGAATACAGTGTGATTGTGGAACAGATAATGGAGTGAAAGTGATAGTGTGTAAATCAATTGTTTGAGAGTGGAATAGTAAAATAAATGTGATCAACAAGGCAAGAAGAAGAATGAATAAAATCCGAGAAACAAATAAAAATCAAAATGAAAATAAAATTCAAGAAAGTAAAGATAGCGGATTCAATTAAAAATATGGTAATCTAGAATTGAATCACTTCTTAGAAAATGATATTTCCTAGAGGGTTCTAGCCTAAGGCGAATCAAAAAAAAATAAATAATAAAAAGGAACAGCGAAACTAAGAAGGTTCTAGCCTCAAGTGAATAGTGCAAGAAATTAAAAATCTAACTATAAAATAAATTACAAATCTAAACTATAAAATAAATTAATAAGAATTAAAGACAAGAAAATAAATTTACTTTATAGGCATGAAATACATCTAATCTATAAGCATAAAATAAATATAATGGCAAGAGGGTTCTAGGGCCTTTGGCCTATTTAAACAAGAAAATAAAATCTAACTACAAGCATGTAAATAAATCTAAACTAATAAGCAATAAAAAGAGAAATAAAAGAAAAAACAAACCTCCAAATTAATTTTCATCTCATCTTCATCATCCAACAGACGAGAAAAAAATTTAAAGTGGTGAAATTAATTATTAATTATAATCAAAAGTTCATAAATTTAGAAGGTCTTCTCAATTAAGTGTAGTCCTCCCTCTCAAATAGAGTTTTATAAATTTTTCACCCTCTAACCTCACTCTCTACCCCTATTTATATAGTACACATCAGTGAATGACGAGCCCATTGAATGAAATCTTATCCAAAAACAACAATTTTAGTTATTAATTCGTACAAACTGTACGTCAGTATCGATACCAGCATCGATAGGGGTATCCATGCTGGCTCGATACGGGCATCGATGCCATCGATGCTGGCATCAATATGGACCATCTTTCTGGTTGTTGTCCGAAAGCTAGCTTTTGTTCTTTGGCTTGGCTTTTGGTTTGGTTTTTCACTTTGGCTTCTTGAATTTCCATTGGGCTTCTTGATTTCCCTTTGAGCTTTTCTTCATTTCTTCATGCTTCATTGTTTTGGTTTTGGGCTTTTGGATAAATTTACAATTTGATTTTCCAATGGGCTTCTTGATTTCTCTTTTGCTTTATTTCTTCATTTACTCAAGGGTCTTTGTTGAGAGATGAGATTTTTAGGATTTATTCTTCATTAACCTGCATTTAAAGATAAAAACAGTTATTAGTGGCATATTTGTTCATATAAAATAGATAATGAGGGTATAAAATTGTAATAAAATACGATTATCAATCAGTATGGGTACCGTTTCTGGGAACACGATATGCACAAGGTTGTGTGTAGTCGTGACGTCGTGTTCCATAATGATGCGGTGTACAAGACCAAAGACGTGAGTGGGAGTCAGTTATCTTCCTCTATTTTCCCAGATTTGCTGACAGTGAGGACGACGGTGAGATACCAGTCAGCATAGAAGCCGGAGACTAAGAGAATGTGTCGGATGCACAGAAGCTTGATCCAGTAGAGCTGCCAATCATAGTTCGCAAAACTTCAAGAAATCTGAGGGTGTCAGAGAGGTACCTTTCCACCATAAATTATCTTCTCTTGACTGACAATGGTGAGCCGAAGATCGCTATGAGGAGGTACAAACAAACGGGCAAAGCTTGGGGCGGGTGAGAGTTTGCCATGGAGGAAGAAATAAAATCCTTGAATGAAGAATAGGACTTGGAAGCTCGTAAAGCGTCCAAGAGGGTGAAAGACTCTTCACAATCGGTGGGTTTATCGGGCAAGGATGAAGGCCGATGGATTGAGATGCTACAAGGTGAGGTTTATAGTGAATGGTTATGGCAGAAAGCATAGATAGATTTAACATTTTCTCTCCGTCGTCAAGTTGACCCCGATCCGAACTATGCTGAGCATTGTGCAGTTCAAAATCTCCATCTAGAGAGATGGATATGAAGATGGCATTTATTCATGAATATTGGAGAAAAGATCTATATGCATCAACCAGTGGCTTTGAGGAACGAGCAGGGAGGGTCTCGTGTGTCGCCTGCGCAAGAGCTTATATGGCCTAAAGCAAGGCTCCGCGACAGTTGTACATGAAGTTCGAGAACTTTATGGAGGAGAACGATTTTCTCAAATACGACCAAACCACTGCTACTTCATCAAGAGGTATGGCGAATCCTAGTGATACTCTTGATTTGTTGATGATATATTGATTGTAGGACCCGACTTGGACCGTATTGAGGAACTCAAGAGGCATCTCTCCGAGTGCTTCAGATGAAAGATCTAGGTCGCAGCAAACCAGATTCTTGGGATAAGCATCATCAGAGACAGATCAGCACGTAGGTCATGGTTGCTCAGAAGCCTAATTGAGAAGATTCTTGAAAGGTTTAACATGAAGAGCTAAACCTGTGGGCTCACCGTTTGCTTGCCATTTCAAGCTATCGAAGACCAAGCACCAGAGACTAACTGAAGAGCATGAGACATACCATATGTCATCTGCCGTTAGGAGTTTGATATATGCGATAGTATGTATGAGCTAGATATTGCACAAGGAGTGGAGTTGTGAGCTGGCTTCATGAGCAATCCAGGGAAGCACCACTGGGTGTGGTCAAGTGGCTTCTACGCTACTTGAGATGCTCATCGACCGTTGTCTTAAGTATGCAGGGCGATTTCACTTAGAGGGATTTTGTAATGCAGACGACGCCGGGGACATAGACTCAAGAAGAAGAACAGACGGCTACATCTTCATCTTGTGTGGTGGGACAGATAAGTTGGAGATCCAAGTTACATGATACTGTGGCTATGTTGACAACCGAAGCGAGTGCGTGTCTGCAGTAGAGATAGCAAATGAGTTGCTATGGTTGAAAGCTTTTATTCTTGAGCTTGGGGTAAGTTTTGAGAATACTTCATCCACTATGATAGTCAAAGTGTCATTCACTTATTAGAGAACGACACATTTCGTGTTCGGCCAAACATGTTGACGTGAAGCATCATGCCATACGGAGATGTAAAATAGAACGAGTTCAAGCTTGTAAAGATTGATACGAGGCACACATCCAGGCCTGGTTGGCTAACCAAGCTAATTCTGCTCGAGAAGGTGAGGCTATGTACAGCCTCATATGGCCTCCGTTGAGAACGTGGAGGGTCGTGCAAGTTGCTAAAAATACAAGACATCTGGATGATACAACCAAGAAACAGAGTTCGTTGAGAAGACTATCCAAGTGGGAGATTGTTGAGGACGTTAAGGCTGTCTGGATAGCTTTCTCACCTACTCCCTACTATAGTGTTCACCTACCCCCAAATAGTGTTCACTTATCCCCTGCTACAGTCTTCACTTACCCCCAAATTTAAAATTTAAAAATATTTTTTAGAAAAATACCATTATCTAAAAGAAAAATGCTTGCATATAAAGTAAAGATTTTTCCTACATCACTATGATCAACAAAAAAATGATAAATCTTACTACAATATCTTGCTCATGATTTTGTAGAAAGAAATTTAATTAGATAGTGTTCACTTATCCCCTGCTACAGTCTTCACTTACCCCCAAATTTAAAATTTAAAAATATTTTTTAGAAAAATACCATTATCTAAAAGAAAAATGCTTGCATATAAAGTAAAGATTTTTCCTACATCACTATGATCAACAAAAAAATGATAAATCTTACTACAATATCTTGCTCATGATTTTGTAGAAAGAAATTTAATTAGAAGTATGAGGATCCACTCTGGATTTTCCAAAGAGTTTTTGGGCCGATGTTGTGAATACCGCTGCATACTTGATCAACCTTGGGCCATCCACGGCTCTCAATTATGGGATACCTAAAGAGGCTTGGACCGGAAAGAAGAGACATGCCAATTCTGAACAGTTTGAGAGGGAAATAAAAAGAAATAAAAACTATTTCTCATGATGACACTGCTGGATTTTCAACTTTTAGCGACGGACAAATCCGTCGCTATAAGTCGTTTTTCCGTCGCTAAAACTTTTAGCGACGGAAAAATTATAATTCCGTCGCTAAAGTTTCGACGCTATAAAAGGGGTGCCTAAAAAGACTTTTGGCGACGGAAATTCCGTCGCTAAATTTTAGCGACGGTTTATTAGCGACTGAATATT
>NW_017973726.1:8561-14190 GCF_001876935.1 Asparagus officinalis
GGAAGAGCCGCGGGGAGGCGACTGGAGGAAGCCCGGGAACTCGGCATCGAGGAAGACGAAGTTGCACGACTTCTTGCAGAGCTCCGATATGAAGCCCAGTTCTTGATGCAGATTGTGGCCCCAAACATCTCGAACTCGTTCCGAAACCATGGCCGCGATGTTGCGCGCGTGAATGATATTTAACCCTCCCTCTCTTCTCTCAGCTCTCTCTCTCTCTCTCTTTCTTCTCTATCAATTGGTTTCCGTCTCTCTGTTAGAATTAATGCGCTTTAGAGCTTTGCGTCAGTGTCATACAAACATGTATATATATATAGAGAGAGGGAGAGAGGGAGCGAGGGAGGGAGGCTTAATTTGGATATATGTCGGTAGTTTCCGTTTGTAATACGAGTTGGAGACGGATTAGGATAAGGATTTTCACCAGAAATTTAATTAGTGGCCGTTAAACTTAGTCCTAATCAGATCGGGTTTAAAATCTTCAATTGCAGCGTTTCCTATTTGTTAATTTGCCAACTCGAATCCTGATAGGTTAAGGAAAGGAATTGATTTTTCTCACTAGAACTGGGGCCTATATTGGGTTTTTGTCATCTTAGACCCCATATCTTCTTAATCCTATATTGGGCCCCTAGATACTTATTATTTATAAATTCCACCCGGCTTTTTGGATTGACACCAACAAACTATTAAGTTGTTGTCAATATATAGGACCCCTACTTCAAACCAAGACGAAGATTTCAATATGGGTCCAATTCGGAAATTAAAGATTAAGGGCTGGATATAAATCAACAAGGATCTGGGGGTCTAATATGACAAAATACGTTTCGTTTAATTTTTGGAAGCGAGTTCACTTCAGATTGACTATTGCCAAAATAAGAGAAAACTCCTTTTTTTTAACCCTGGATCGTGATCAAATAACACTTCATAACTTTAAAAATATCAAAAGAACCCCCTTAAGTTTAGAGGGGTTGTTAGAAACCCCCCAATAAGTGTATGTAAGGAAACTCCCTAAATATCATTAATTAGAATTTTCACATGGGTTAGTAAGATTACACCTCGAAATATTTTTGCAAGTGAAAATTATAAGATTCATGTTTCGAGGGCGGTTTATGAAAATATATTGAAGTTAAAAGGGTTTCCTTATAACATCTAAACTTAAAAATTCCGTCTTATATTTTTAAAGTTGTTGGGGATTATTTGATTTGTCATACGCGGAAATGAAAACCGCGTCTTGCTGCTGAAAGTGGGTGTTGTCCCCACGCCCCCACGTTCACATCTCCGATAGCTCAAATTTTAGGATCCACTTTATATTCAAAACAAAAAAATTTACAATAATTAAAAGAAGGGGGTTAATACCCACTTTTAGTCAGGTATTAATTTAATACCTGACTAGCAACGAATTTTAATATAAACTCAATTAATTAACATTCTTTTAAAAGGAAAAAATTTGACAAAAATTATGGTTATAGCCCATGGAAATCGAAAATTTTTATTTAATAATTAAAAGAAGGGGGTTAATACCCACTTTTAGTCAGGTATTAATTTAATACCTGACTAGCAACGAATTTTAATATAAACTCAATTAATTAACATTCTTTTAAAAGGAAAAAATTTGACAAAAATTATGGTTATAGCCCATGGAAATCGAAAATTTTTATTTACATACAACTAATTTACAATAATTCAAAACAAAAAAAATTTACAGCCCATGAAAGTATATAATTAGCAACACAATTAATTTATATATTTATATTCATTCCAAAAGAACAAAAATTTACAAATATCGTAGGTTATGTAGCCCACAAAAATCACAATTTATATACGCACAATTAATTTATGTTTAAACACGAAGCTCATGGTCACGTTTAGGCTCACAAACACGAAGCACGCGTTGGTTGGAGGATCGACTTTCTTGGAGTTGTGCCGAAGCTAAGTCTTCTCCTTCAGAGAGGGGACTGTATGAATAGTGTTACCCCTAGGGGAGACAGCCCTTTGATGAGTCGGTCACAACTGGAGCTTTAGTCTCTTTAGAAACTTTGTGGATCTTACGCATAGCCTTAGGGCTAAGGGATCCGGAGGAGATAGCCTCCTCAAACTTGGCTTGATCAAACTCTACCACGAGAGTTTCGACGGTTGTTCCAGTGAGATGAACATCGAATTGCGCCACCACTTCTCCAAAGTCAAAGAAGCTCTATTTCATCAGCAATGGAGGAGATGAGTATGGGTACTGTTTCTGGGAACACGATGCACGCAAGGTGGTGTGTAGTCGTGACGTCGTGTTCCATGATGATGCAGTGTACATGACCAAAGAGGTGAGTAGGAGTCAGTTATCTCCCTCTATTTTCCCAGATATTAAAGATAGTGAAGATGACAGTGAGATACCAGTCAGCATAGAAGACGAAGACTAAGAGAACATGTCGGATGCATAGCAACATGATTCACTAGAGCTGCCAATCGTAGTTCACAAAGCAACAAGAAATCTGAGGGTGCCAGAAAGGTATCTTTCCACCATGAATTATCTTCTCCTGACTAACAGTGGTGAGCCAAAGAGATATGAGGAGGTACAGCAGACGGACAAAGCTTAGGACGAGTGGGAGTCTGCCATGGAGGAAGAAATAAAATTCTTGACGAAGAATGAGACTTGGGAGCTCATAAAGCTTCCAAGAGGACGAAAGACTCTTCACAATCGGTGGATTTATCGGGTCAAAGATGAAGCCAATAGACGGAGATGCTATAAGGTGATGTTTATAGTGAAGGGTATGGGCAGAAAGCAGGGATAGACTATTTTGACATTTTCGCTCCCATCGTCAAGTTGACCACGATATGAATTGTGCTGAGCATTCTGACAGTTCGAGATCTCCATCTAGAGCAGATGGATGTGAAGATGACATTCCTTCATGGGTATTTGGAGGAAAAGATCTATATGCATCAACCAGTGGGCTTCGAGGAACGAGATAAGGAAGGCCTCATATGTTGCCTACGCAAGAGCTTGTATGGCCTGAAGCAAGCTCCACGACATCGGTACTCATATGTTGCCTACGCAAGAGCTTGTATGGCCTGAAGCAAGCTCCACGACATCGGTACATCAAGTTCAAGAACTTTATGGAGGACAACAATTTTTTTTAAATGCGACACAGACCACTGCTACTTCATCAAGAGGTGTGGCGAATCCTATGTGATACTCTTAATTTATGTTGATGACATGTTAATTGCAGGATCCGACTTGGCCTGCATTAAAGAACTCAAGAGGCGTCTCTCCGAGTGCTTTGAGATGAAGGATCTAGGTCCAGCAAACCAGATTCTTAGGATGAGGATCATCAGAGACAGATCAGCACGTAGGTCGAGGTTGTCTCAGAAGGCCTATATTGAGAAGATTCTTAAAAAGTTTGGCATGAAGAAAGCTAAACCGGTGGGCTCGTCGTTTGCTTGCCATTTCAAGCTATTGAAGACCCAAGCACCAGAGATTACTAAAGAGCATGAGTTCATGGCCAACATACCATATACATCTGTCGTTTGGAGTTTGATGTATGTGATAGTGTGCACGAGGCCATATATTGCACAAGGAGTGGGAGTTGTGAGCCGCTTCATGAGCAATCTAGGGAAGCACCACTGGGTGCCGTCAAGTGGCTTCTACACTACTTGAGATACTCGTCTGACCGTTATCTTGAGTATGGCAGGGTGGATTTAAAGTTAGAGGGCTTTTTGTGATGCAGACTATGCCGGGGACATAGACTCACACTAGTAAAAAGATGAGTATTGGCGATGGATTTGAAATCCGTCGCCAATACAAACATTAGCGGTAAAACATTGGCGACGAAGTAGTTTCCGTCGCCAATGTTTGTATTGGCGATGTATTTCAATCCGTCACCAATGATTTTCCATCGCCCTTAACCTTCGGTGATGGGAAAACATTAGCGACGGATCAAATCCATCACCAATAAGTACTGGCGACGGATTCGAATCCGTCGCCAAAAAGTATTAGTGATGGATTCGATCCGTCACTAATGTTCCGTCGCCAATACTTATTGGCGACGGATTCGATCCGTCAACAATAAATATTAGCGACAGGTTAGATCCGTCACCAATAAGTATTAGCGACAGGTTGGATCCGTCACCAATACATATTGGCGACGGATTAGTTCCGTCGCCAATGTTCCATCGCTAATACTTATTAGTGACGGATTCGAATACGTTGCCAATACTTATTAGCGACAGATCGAATCTGTCGCCAAAGTTCTTTCGTCGCTAATACTTATTAGCGACGGATGTGATCCGTTGTCAATACTAATGTGTCCATCATAAAAAAAGTAACATTAGTAATTGATTATCTCATTGTTAATGAGTGGCCCCAAAAAAATTAAGAATTATTTTAATATTAGCCCCTGTTTGTGGAAAAAAATTGTAGTAAAAGAAACAAAAGAATAATCGATTTGTATTCCTTTAATCTTAATTACAATTGGATTTCCTGATTACAAAAGAGAAGAGAATGATTTAGATTCTCCCCTTTGTTTAATTCTGGGTTCTTCACGGTGACAATGGAGTGCCTCCTTCGAATGCTTGCATCGAATTTGCTCTCCGTTGATGATCCGAACATTTTGATTCACTAGAACGATGTCTTCTCCTCACGATTTGACGCTATGAAGAGCTTTTGTGACAAGTTTAAAACTCTTGATTAGTTGATAACTCTGAACGAGTTTGAAACTCTATGAAAGAGTTGATTTAACCAAAGGTCGATGATAAGCCAAGGATGAAGGCTCTCTGTTGTCGAAGTTGAAGATGATCTTTGTTGGAGGATGATGCTGATCTCCTCAAAAGCTCGCCCAAGGATCTCTCTTGTTGCTGCCAAGCCGAAGCGTCAATCTGAGCCAAGAAGTTCTAACCTTTAACCGCCCCTTAAATCGCTCCTAAGTGGGGTGTAATCGCCCCTAAATCGTGGGAAATAGTTTTGAAGATGTTCAAGAGTTTAAGGGGTGCACTCCCCCCTAAAATCTCTCCATAATAGGGTGTAACCGACCCCATTAAGTAGAGATACAGTTTTAAAACCATATAGGTTCTGTTTGAACCAGTCAGACACAAAAAATGCAGGTCTGACCCTCGCCTTTTGATGTTGCAATGCAGGTCCGACTCCGACATTTTGATGCCGACATGCGGGGAGGACCTCTGCGTTTTGGTGTTGCAACGCAGGTCCGACTCTAGCGTTTTGTTGCTGACACACGGGGAGGACCTCCGCATTTTGGTGTTGACACACGGGGAGGACCTCCGCATTTTGTTATTGGAGTTTGGAGCACAGCCACGAGCTATGCGTTTTGAATTTGGGACACATAGGTGAGCTCCGCGTCTGAATTTGAAGAGACTATCGATTTGTAGTCTCTTTTGCTAGAGCGTTGCAAAGATCGCCATCTTGTAATCTTCATCTTGGCTCCTTGAAAATATAAGATCCGTTAAATTATAACTCCCAATGTTAATTGTGAAGGTTGTTGATTAGAGCTGTCATCGGTTGTCGTGAAGGTCGTCAGATTGTAACCTTCATCAATCTATGTGAAAATCTTCAAATTGTAACATTCTGGAAGTCGTCAGATTGTAACCTTCATCATCGGTGTTTGATTGGGGATCAGCTATCTATTATGATTTTTAG
>NW_017973727.1:0-5862 GCF_001876935.1 Asparagus officinalis
CACTGCTCCATCCTATGCTCTAACTCAGAGGATACAAAAGAAGAAGCCCCGGTAACCTCCAGTTCCTTCTGCTCTCGTATCTCTGAATCCAGGGCAGCGAAATCAGCAGTGAAGGAATCAGCCAGTTCCGGGTATCCTTCTTCCCTCATCATCGTCATGTGGCGAGAGAAGGAACGCCGGAACTGATCGAAGCCGCCTCCTCGGTGGAGAAGCTTCTCGATCAAGCCATTATACCAGGCGGTGAAGAAGCTGAGGTCCATACGGAAAGCCTCTCCGTCAGGATCAGTATCGGCCAAAAGGCTACGGACACGCTCGTGCAAAGAAGATCGAGATCCTACAAGCAACAACTTGGAAGCTCAGTGAACTATCGAATATGAAAAGGAAAGTCAAAAGGCAGGTTCCGAACATACCGACGCCAACGGATGTCCCATCAGGTTGAGAGCCGACAGGCTCCGAGACAGCAGCAGAAGAGGGTACGTCAGCTCCTGCAGGCGGAGTGCTCACACCACTCGGCAGAGACGGGGAGGCACCACTGCTATGAGGACTTTCAACCCCGGGGACTGTAGCAGTATCAGGCTGAACGCCTGGTCCTACAGTGACATTCCTATGTTAACCCAAATGGAAATTTGGACAAATAAGGAGAATCGGGATAAGAAGGTCGTATGAATACCTGCAATCCCCATGTCCTCAGATGCAGCCGGAATGCCAAGAGTCATAAGAGTATCGGCCCAAGCTGCTGGTCCTATGATGACACTCTCTTATTAGTCAAAATGAAAATTTAGACGAACAATTCCCATGTCCTCAGATGCAGCCGGAATGCCAAGAGTCATAAAGGTATCGGCCCAAGCTGCTGGTCCTATGATGACACTCTCTTATTAGTCAAAATGAAAATTTAGACGAATAAGAAGAATTGGGATCTGCATACCTGTAGATCCATTGTCCGCGGGCATTTGAGGGATGTCAGGAGTCATATGAGAATCAGTCCTAGCGGCTGGTCCTATGATTGCACTCATTAGTCAAAAGACAGATAAACATAGGAAAGTACAATATCCCTGAATCGTATACATACCTGCAAGCCCGTCGCTCTGAGGCAAACTGGATATGCCAGGGATAGATACCGGGCTAACTCCAATGGTAGACGCTGCGATAATCAATCATTCATTAGTCATATGAAATATCGGGCAAGAGGGAGAAAATCAGATATATACCGGTAGATGAATCGTTCCCGAAGAATGGTCTCTCGGTCCCTCTGGAAGTCTGCTCAGCCAGCATGTCAGCTAATAAGCCGGCATCCGGCTTCGAGAAGCTTGGCCCCTCCATCGCAACATCTGCAGGGTAACCCAAATGTTGAAGGATGAGGAAAGCTCAAACGAGAAATCTTCCTTCACCTTACATAAGGAAAATGACATTGGATGCGGATATACCTGAATAAGGGATTGTGGGCTCAACATTATTTATCTGCTCAAGATCGATGTTAAGGTCGATGCCCAAAGACCCATCGTGAAAAGCGTCGCACATTTGTTGCACAAAGCAATCCATGTTGTCAACGCCAGGGGACGCCGAACCCGGTGGGAGTTCGCCCTCCTCGAAGAAACCTGAAGCACAAAACATGGTCACAAATCCCCAAAAGGTAAACAACCTTGAAGCAAGAGCAATTGAATGTTACCTCCCCCTCCATCGGCGGTGCTCCCTAAGTCCACTCCACAGGGACGCTGACCGTCATGGGACTTATGGGCAGTCTTCTTCCTCTTCGGGGCACCAACCCTCCGAGGACCATAGGGTCGAACATGCGCAGGCCTATCACACGTTTCAACGTGTGTAGGAGCTGAGGGCTCATGATCACCGGCTGTCCTACCTAAAATGACAATAGCCATTTCAATGAAAAAGAGCTGTCATTTATGGAAAATGAAAATTAAAAGAGATAGGACAAACCAGTATCGAAGTCCCCTCTGCCGGTATCCACGTCCGCATACTCGTCCTCGGAGTTCTCGTCATCATCACCCGCAGGGAGAAGTTCTTCTTCGTCTGAGACAAGAGATTTGGCATGCCCTTTTCTCCGCTTCTGAGCAAGCTCAGCTCTGCGACCAGCCATCATAGCAGCCCGGACCGCATACTCGGACTGCAACTCTGAGAGGCTCCTCGCGCTGATGGACTCATATGCAGAAAGGAACCACTTGCAGCTGAGGAAAGTGATCAATGGCTTACGCCGGTACGAAGGAAGAGCAAAACGGGCTCCAGTACAGCCCACCATCGTCCATAGCCACGCTCGAACGCCATCAATCAATCCTCCCTCAACCCGCAGGCTGCGGCTCGGATTCCCGACATACAGTTGGTCATAGCCGAATTGTCGAGCAAAGCGGCAAGGGAGATAAGGCTCTATGTGGCACTGGTTCTTCACCCGAAGGACGAGATAGCCTACACGGATGTTCACTAACCACCGGAAGCAACCAGCGTCAAGAACGGTCCGGTCACTTCTAGGTTTCTCCTCATCAACCAGCACGTCGCCATAGCGACCTGAAAAGTGAGGGAAACACTTAAAGAACTCCCAACTCTTGCGGACCCGGAGCTCTCGCTGAACATCACTAAATTTGCTCCCAAACCATCTGCTCTGCTCCAACAATTGCATGAAGGGGACAGGGATGTCAACAACGCTGGGGGCCGACATCAAGTCGGGACGGTGAAGAACGAGCCACGCCATCAAATATGCGTAAGGGAGCTCAACCTTTGGGCAAACCAGCTCAGCTGATGGTTCAGAACCCATATGTGTAAAACTGCTAACCAGACCCCTGAGCCCGCAATGGATACTAGCAACCATTGCTGGGAGCAGGGAAAGCTCTCTCCCATAAGCCAGCTGAACTGCAGGGAAGAGCACCTCGATGGGTAGAGCGTCAGAAGGTTGGTGCGGGACGACACACTTCTTCAACCAAAGGGCAAGGTAGCCTGCTAATAGCGCCCGGGACCCTATAGACCTCTGTGCGCGGCGGAGAAAAGAGCGAAACTTTGTCCCCGCGGGAAAAGCCCCCTCAGCACTGCCGATAGTGTAGGAACGAACCTCAGCCTTTTCCAACAACTCATTAACGGCCGAAGGAGTCATCACGTCTAATTCATGAATGGGCGCACTGGAATCACCTTCCAAGTTCTGGAACAAGTAGCTGGCAAACTGCTTCAAGCTGATCTGCCTCTTCCTTCTCGCTTGGGGAGAAGTTTGGATCAAGGAAGTGTAGTAGTGGCAAGTAAGATCCCAGAGTGTGTCATACATGTCCGGAGTATCTTTCTTCATACACTCCAGCTGCTGGTTCGTAGGGAAGTACTCCTGATACGGACAGTCCCCCATCGGAAGACCCGAAACATAATGCATCTCGTGCAAGGCCAACCCTAGCTCACCTCCGCTGGTCAGGAAGGTGTTGCTATCGGGCACATAAGTCTCCAGCAAAGCCAAGAAATGGCGACAGCTGACTGGGATGCCGTACATAGTAGCTCGTATGGGTGCATACAACCCACTGCTCTTCAGATCCCTCTCCCAGCGCGCCAAGACGAAACCAGTCATGCGCGCCCACCACCCTTTGGCTAGGGAGGAAGCCCAGCCATAACATCTGTACTCCGATGGGGGTAACTGTCTCCCAAGAAGAGCCAGACGGTTGCTCACAGTCGGAGCAGCAGCTGACACCTCGCCTGGGGGTGCAGTATCAAGACCCATGATCCCGGGTCGTAGACCACGCACGTCATGATACCCCTCAGAGCCAGGAGTCTTATGGTGAGTAGCATATCCGCATTGAACCCGATCAGCATCTTCAGTAAGATGCCAAGACATCTGCCGGTCCACGGCTTGCCCCTTCAAATGACTGAAAGAATAGTGGCGTGGAATCGAAGGGATGTACAAACAGGCTCCACCGTCAAGAGTTAACCAATGCTCCTCACAAAGAGTCAGCGTGGCAGGATCCCTGACATGATCTCCAAATAGAAAACCCGGCTTCTTTAGAACCTGAGTGGAAGTAGAATCAGGGGTGAAGGAGGCATCTGTGATAAGTTGGCGCAAGCAATGGCGCCCTCCTTCCTGTATCGAACGGCAAGAGTCATTTGGACGATCCCCGTCGAACCGAGGAAGTGGGCCAACAGCCTGCCTAAGAGTAGCGGAAGAGAAAACCTCCCGACTACATCCGGTGTTGGCGTGAGGAGGAAGGCTACCCGCGGGAAATTCCACTGCAATAAAGCACAAGGGCGGAATCAGAAAATCCATCTCGTAAGAAGAATGATAGACTCATCCACGGAATAATTGGAGAGACGATTTTGAGTGACCTACACCAGAAGGACGGCATGCGTCATCACGTGAATAACGTGGTAACGTACACCGACCTATAAGGTGTAGGACAACACAAAATCGCCCCAATATATCCGAAGACTTGAATTGGCTAAGCAAAACAAGTCTGAAACCTTACCCTCCGCGAGAGAGGTATCGGTTCTTCCTTCATGACCCGCAAAGAGGTCAATCAGGGATGTAAGACAAAATCTCTGCATAAATTCTCACCCCCGAAAAATGAAGCCGCGGGAGAGGATGTCGTGGGGACCTCCTCCTCACTATGCTGTGAACGAGAACGGCTCCTCCGGGGACGAGATCGACGCGGAGACATTGCAAATCTGCAACGAAAAGCAGCAAGTCAGGTACAATCTAAAACATGAATATACGAAATTTAAAAGGGAAATTAAGAACTTTAATTAAAATCCTATACACAAATAGGATTTCATAATTGAAGTCTAATTAAACCTACAAATTTCGTGCACGATGATTGTCATCTTTCACGGTGAATTTTGGT
Organism: Asparagus officinalis; assembly: GCF_001876935.1. Lineage (NCBI taxonomy): Eukaryota > Viridiplantae > Streptophyta > Magnoliopsida > Asparagales > Asparagaceae > Asparagus > Asparagus officinalis. Next base: position 4,812 of record NW_017973727.1, read on the forward strand.
GAAATACCCAAAATACCCTTTGTGTTCAAGGCCAAAATCTAGGTCAAGGACACGCGTGACCCGGGTCATGATCGTCACATTCGATCATATAACACCCCGGTACCCCACAATTTTGGTTAAAATTTGCAAATGAGCCCTTTTGCAGAATTCAGCCAATTTTGCATAAAAGCCCCTCTACAAAATCTTGGTTTGGGCTCCACATGCCTTATCAAAATTTTGATCATGAGTTCGTGGTCAAAACTCATTGGATTTCAGCCATAAGTTCACTGCCTTTTGCAAATAAGTCCCTCTAAGACATTTATGGGCTGTTTTGCAAATAAACCCCTCCAACAACTTTTGGTCCTCTTGCCTAAAATACCCCTCAAGCTTGTGGCCAAATGAACATGTAATTTAGGTCCTAAACTTCAGTCCTCTATTACATGAACACCACCCCAATTCTTCGGCCACTTTTGCAAATAAGCCCCCAAAACTTTTCGGCCCCACATTTGCACATAAAACCCTCAATAAGGTATGGTCTTTTTGCATGAAACACCCATCCAAATTGTTACCAAAGGGGAATGAAATCCAAGCCTCAAAATTTCAGTCCCATTTTGCAAATAAACCCCCACGAATTTTGCAAATAAACCCCCCAAAGTTTCGGCCATTACCTCTTTTTGCACAAAACCCCCCGAAATAATAGTGCATACATGCCCCCTAGTCTACCACAAGAATAAAAATGCAACCTTTACCACAAAATAAGAGGATGGTGAAGAGGAGCTTACCCAAATCAAGAGGCTTGAAATCCCCAATCCAAGAGTCAAGATCCGAGCTTGAAGGTGGAGGGAGAAACCCTAGTGAAAAGTGAAAATTTTCGGCCAAGAAGGAGCATACAAAAAACCGAATTTCTTTGGGGTATGGAGCTCTTGAAAGAAAAACAATGGAGGAGGTTTGGAGGAAGAAGATGAATTCTCTTTTGAAAAGAGGGGGGAAAACAAAAGGGGAAACAAATTCAAACAAGAAAGAAAACAAAGAGGGGGGAAACAAAATGAAGAAAAAGACAAAAGGGGGGGGG
>NW_017973727.1:6111-9293 GCF_001876935.1 Asparagus officinalis
GAACGTTTCAGGTACGCATAAGTGCGTACGCATTTGGCCTTCGGAACACTGTAGCGCTTCTCAGCAGGGTTTTTTTGAAAAAAGCCAGCGATTTCTAGGGGAAAATCTCTCTCGTGTAAAAACCCCCCGTGACCCCAAATCCCAGATCCAAATAAATCAGATCCCCAACTCTCTCTTCCCCAACACTCAGATCCCCATCTCTCTCTTCCCCAACCCTCAAACCCCCAAACCCTCTCTTCCCCAACTCTCTCTTCCCCAACCTCTCCCCCTTCCCACGATTACACGCGTCAACGATCGGTCCGAAGTAAGCCTGAATCCTTTAAATGAGCAAGCCAGCGGGGACGGAGGAGTCGGAGCCCGAAGAACCGAAGAGGGCCATGGGGTACTTTACGACGATGCTGAAGAGGGATCGGATCGCCAGCGATCTGATCGAATCGGACCTCAGGGAGCTCGGGACCGCAGCGTAGAAGCTGGTGAATCATGGAGCCACTTTCTTTAAATCCCTCGCTTCGATTGCTGCCATGTGAGCCCCATCGACTTCTTTCATCATCATTTACATTTATCTATCTACTTAAAAGTGCTAATGATTGGTAAATGCTCTGTGCTTTTTTAGTGATTCCCAATGAATATAAAAGTAGGATATATATGCTCTTCGTTTGTGGATTGGTATTAATTTAGCTTGCTATACAACTATTGTAAGTTTTACCTATAAATCAGTTGTTGCAGGAAATTCTCATCCTTATTGATTGATGTTAGATGGACTAGTTTTAATCTAGTCGGATTTTATGTCGGTGGTCCACCAACGAAATGGCCCCATGATTTGATGAATGAGAGCAAGTTGTGAGTAGTTTCAAAGAAAAGGAGATGATAATAAAAATCATCGTATAGCATATACTTTGCTCTAATTGTGAATGTATAGTATATACTCCGTCATCTTACTCTGATGGACTTTTTTTATAAAGTAGAGAATGATGATCGATGGGCTGCTTGTTTAATTAATCACAGAAGAATTGTTTGGCAAAGGCTTCTTGCTGCATATATAGAGAACGAAGCAGCTAGCTCCCTCAGTGTTCGATTAATTAGTTCGAGGTTTTCAGCAAGTGACAATGCGCCTAGTACTGTCAGCTTCTAAGCAACTGACTTCACTTTCTAGATTGCCTTCATTTGCCAAATAATTGACCCTTATTATTGGATTTGGATCCTCTCCACTACAAAAAAGTAGTGGAGAGACCACTACTTTTAATCTCAAGCATTGATTATTTAGTAGGCGGTTATGATACAATCTAAATCTAACACTTATCATATCCCCGTGTATTGCACTCATTCCTAATTTGCACTAAAAGAAAAAATCATAACCATCAACTAGATAATCAATGGCTGTGATTATGTAGTGGTCCCTCCACTATTTTTTTTTGTAGTGGAGAGGATCTGAATCCCTTATTATTACCTCTCTGAATACGCGACATGCATGAACGCTCTCAAATATGCTCTTTTATTATGATATTGGATGGGTTTCATTTAGGAATATGTTCAGTTTTTTATTTGGCTGATTTGTCTCATTTGAAAGATTGACTACAGGTATGACAGTTGATGACAAAAAGAAAACTAATTGTTCCTCTATGTTATTGGTAAGTAAATAATTGTCACATTTTGTAAAGATTGGAATGTTTTATTATTGCCTTCTTTTCATTATCTTTCTAATCTTATTTCTTTTGTTATTTTAGATTTGAGCAGAAAAAGGTTGGACCTATAAGTATCAACTCATGGCTTACCAACCATTTTATCATTCTTCTATTTCATTTAGAGAGCAAGCAATTAGAGGGCAAATAGATGGGCTGAAATGAAGTTGAAATTATCTACTCAAAACTTTGAATTAAAGGTGTTAGCATCCAAGTCCAATGAAGTCTGAATACAACCCGGTGACAACAAATAGTGGCAAACCAATGCATATTAATCTTTAATAAATAGTACAAACCACTTCAAAGGACAAAACACTAATTAGAAGCACTAATTAAAGGATTAACCACTGTTGTGTAGAAAGCGCATTGGACACTAAAACGGCACTTGAAGTTACCTACATTCATAAACAAGCCACAGCATTCCAGCCTCTCCCTTGTGCATGTTTTGCTACTCATCTAAGACCAATAAAAGCAAATACAAGACATACCCAGTAGTTCTGACACTTTCACTTGAGGGATATCATACTTATTAGTAGCAAGCATTGTAACCTTCAACAAATGCTCAGAAACCCATAATGCTAACCATGTAACCAAGGAAAATTCACACTAACAAAGAGACTGCAACTCTCAAATGAAGAGGAATGCTCATAAGCAAACACAATAGGTGCATACATAACAAGAAAATTCACACTGTCTATGTTTCAACAAATAATGGATATACACAACATATCAACAACAAATTGAAAGAGACTGCAACTTCAGCATTCTTCAGCTTTCGAATCTTTTTCTTGCAGCCTCAGCATTCTTCAGCCTTTCAGCTAAGGCATTTTTCTCCTTCATTACTCTGCATTAGAAAAAATAGTAAGAAAATAGGAACCATTCTAAAGATTTCGTGTAATAGGGTAACACTCAGAATGAGATGGGTATAAATATAATAAAACATCTTATGCAACTGAACATATCACCAAACATTCAAAAGCCCTCCAAATTAGAAAATTAAACAACATTGTAAGCTCCATAAGCAATTCATCCATTGCTAAACAATTAGCATGCACAAAAAACTGGGCATACAACTTCACACCCAAGTGTTTCCTGGAAATAAAACTGGACATACAACTCCATAAGCAATTCATAAGCTAAGTTTGAAGTTAATGATGAGTGAAAAAACCACAAATTTCAATAACTACGTTCCATAAAAAATCCACAACCGATAGTATCTTTATACAACCCATCCAATGCAAGAGACACACAAAGGCAAAAGCATGACAATATGAATAAAGAAAAAAAAGCAGAAGATCACAACCCCATTCCCACCAACGGAGGGCGTCGGTGTCGGGGCGGCGTGGCGTCGTCGGCGACGGACGGAGGGCGAGCTGGTGGTGTCGGACCGTCGGTGTCGTGGCGGTGATATGGGCTGAAATCGTGGGAAGGGGGAGAGGGATTGAGGAATTTGGGGGAAGTTTTGGGGAGAGGGATTTTTGGGGAGAGGAATTTGGGGGAATT
>NW_017973727.1:10362-11825 GCF_001876935.1 Asparagus officinalis
TTTTTACCGAACCCCAGTCTGAGAATGACCCAGGAACCTGCGCAGTCGACCGCCGTGGTCGCTGCGGTCGACCGCGCAGCGAACCTGGTTCTGCCAGTTCTGTTTCGGGTCGGGTTTTGTTTATACCAAACCCGGTTGTTACCCCACTTATATATACTCGTTTTGAAGCTCTCAGAACCCTCTATTGAACCCTAATAGCCTCAGCCCCCTTCTCTCTCTCCTCTCAAAACCCTAGCTCGGTTTGTGGCATTTTTGGGCGTTTCGAAGGATTTTCGGTGGAATTTCGCGAGATTCTTGGTGGATTCAGCGAGAGGAATCATTCTCCTACAGATCTAGGGCTTGGTTCTCATCAGAGGCGAGTAACATCTCGCCCAACTTCACCCCTTTTTGCCTTATGCTTAGATTTGGGTTTTAATCCGGTTTTATTGGGCCTAAAATCGTATTTTTGGTACAAGTAATAAATCATTATGGTATATGATGCATAGCTCAAGTATTTCAGATGTTTAAAAACCCACCCACGAATTTGTTTTTATGAGATCTAGATCTGAAAATGGTTAAATAAGAATTAATCATGTTTTACTGCTTTAATGACATCTAAATCATGTTTCTTTTGTTGTCTTATTGGAAATCTAATTGTTAGATTTTAAATGATTAAAACTTGTAGTTCTCTATCCTATGACTTGGTATAAATGTTAGAGTTATGCTATAATGGAAATCGTTAAGTTTGTTTGGGTTTTGAAGCCGACAGAAACCCTAACTGGGCTTCTGTCAGCTTCGCGGTCGACCGCAATGGACGCGGCGGTCGACCGCCCTGAGTTAGTTTCAGCAGAATGTTTCTGCTATTTGAGCGGTCGACCGACATGACCTCTGCGGTCGACCGCCGCTCAGTTCTGAGCCCAGTGAGTTTCGGCTCAGTGAGCGGTCGACCGGAGGGGTCTCTGCGGTCGACCGCCGCACTGTTTGTGCATATATTCGTGTTGGTTGTACATTTTATACATCCGAGGGGTCGCCTCGATTATCTGACACTACATTGCAATGATAGTGACTTGTCTATACATGTGAGTTGACACTTTTGACACAAGTTTAGACCCGTACATCGAGACACGTGCGAGTTTAGGATATGTATATCTTTCCACATATACCTTTGACAATTGCACCTCTTTACTTATAGTCCATGTGTTGGGCATATCTTACTGTTGATCCATGTGTTGGATACTTATCATTTCGGTCCATGTGTTGGACACGTATTTTATTTAGTCCATGTGTCGGACGTGCATTCACATTTCAGTCCTCGTGTTGGACTATAATCCACTAAAGTCCTCGTGTTGGACTACAATCCAACTCAGTCCTCGCGTTGGACATACGTTGGTTAGATTTAGTCCATGCGTTGGACGTTGGTTATATTCAGTCCATGCGTTGGACATTGGTTAGATTTAGTCCATGCGTTGGACATTGGTTATATT
>NW_017973728.1:0-13017 GCF_001876935.1 Asparagus officinalis
CTGGGGGTGGACCCACCAGTGATGACAACACTGGGGGTGGTCGTATCATTCCTCTTGACGATTGTCCAAGACAAGATATAGATCAGGCCGAAAAGATGAAGGATCTCGAAAGAAAAATCGACGCCCTGATGTCCGCTCGAGAGGTGAAGAGGACCGGCATTCCGTGTCCTTACCCGAGAGAGTGGGATTCGATCCCGTATCCGGCAAAGTTCAACCTCATCAACTTCACGCCGTTCAACGGGAAGGGCTCGCCCACTCAACATCTGATCTATTTCAAATCCCACTTAGGGGTGATATCTGGTAATGGGCCTTTGATGGTTCGGTCATTCGTTGGCACCCTTCGCGGGCCTGCCTTCGATTGGTACCGCCGTCTCAAGCCCGGAAGCATCAACAGCTGGGAGGACTTGGAAGGCATGTTTCTCGCCCATTTCTTCGATGATGACACCGAGGTGTCGATCAGGACACTCTTCGACGAGAAACAAAAAGGCGGAGAGTCGGTGGATACCTTCATCAAACGCTTCCGCAATCAGGCAATGAACTGCAAAGATCCCGTCACGGAGGAGTTCATCTTGCAGACTTGTCATAACAATTTGTCCATTAATATCTTGGACGTTATGGGAGTAGAGCCGCTCAATACCTGGAAAGAGTTGAAGGCTTTGACATCTTGGACGTGATGGGAATAGAGCCGCTCAATACCTGGAAAGAGTTGAAGGCTCGAGGAGAACAAGCTGAACGCTTCATCAGAAGGCGGAAGGTCGAAAGAAACCAACCAATGGTTGACCCTCTGGATTCGGATCTCGTACCTCATGATGAAGGGGACGCACCTGCAACGGTTATTGACGATAATCAAACGTCACAACAGTAGTCCTGGGAACAACAGGAGAATTCGGACGAGAAGCTCCAAAACGAGTACTCGTTCAAAGACGAAGACGTTCCAGCTATCTTCGAGACCCTTCTCGAAAACAACAAAATCAAACTCCCGCCCATCACGCATCAGGAGGAAGATGACGATTCTGCGGATCCAACGTACTGCGAGTACCACAGAAGGATCCTCCACCCCACCAAGGAATGCTTTGCTCTCAAGAATAGCATCCAGACCTTGGTTGAAGCCGGCGTTATAACGCTAGGGTAAGCCAATTGAAAACGGCAATACTCCAAAGAGTACAAGAGTATAAACTGTTTCTCGATACTCCGATAAGTATAAGAGTATAAACTGCTTCTCAACACTCCGATAAGTATAAGAGTATAAACTGCTTCTCACTCCAAAGAGTATACGAGTATAAACTGTTCCTCATTCCTCCGACCGGTATAAGAGGTTAAACTGCTCCCTGATACTCCAATAGGTATATGAGTCTAAACTATTTCCTACCATTGACGGGAAGTTCCTGGAGGATATTACGCTAATATTCTTAAGGATAACCCGGTCGGACAACCAAGTCAAACCCAGTTCCAAGAGAGAAACTGGGGGTGGATTATCCAATGCATCGGGAAGTTCCCGAAAGAATACCACAGGGGTATTCTTAGGGATAACCCAATCATTGTGGAATTGGTGAACAAGAAATTCACATTCAAACTCTAAAAGTCAGAATGTCCCTTCTTATTCCCTAACTCTTATGAGTTATTTTTGTGAGAAGAGATCCAATCTTCTGGTAGGTTAATCTTTCCTCACCAAACCATCCGCTGATCAAATTAAACGACAGTGGATCCACCAACGTTTCCATTTGCCCATTGTTGGCATTTCTCAGACTTAACGTGCTAGGTCCTAAACGCCTAGCATTAAAGTCTCCCTTTGAGTGATAATACGAGTTGGCGTTTCCTTGCTACCCGTATTCCACTTTCTTTGCTTTCTGGTCAAACCTATAAAAGTTAGGGCCAAAGCCAAAATCCCCTCTCGATTCCTCCAATGAACGAGAGGTCCACCTTCAAATCGAGCGATCAAACCTTCCGACAGTCAGGTCGTCTCAAACTCCTGCTTGGTCAAACCTTCATACAGTTAGGACCACAGTCAAAATCCCCTCTCGATTCTCCCAACGAACGAGAGGTCCACTTTCAAAATCGAGTGATCAAACCTTCCGACAGTTAGGATCATCTCAAACTCCTGCTTGGTCAAACCTTCCTACAGTTAGGACCAAAATCACAATTCACTAAACGAGAAATTCATCTTTGGTTCAGTAACCAAACCTTCCGACAGTTAGGGTTATCTGAATCTTTTCGATTCTCGGAGTGGAGATCCCACTCCTAGTTTCACCATTCTGGATTCTGGGGGTGGAGATCCCACCCCAAGTCTCCTTTCCGGCCGAAGATAGAATATAAAATTCTTCCTCTTCAGCACCGGGAGATAGAATATAAAATTCTTCCTCTCCCGTTTCTCAATCTGTCTTTGCTTTTAGAAAAGACACGATTGTCAAATCCGGGCACTCGATGCACGGGGAATTTTATCCCGAAGCCTGAGTAGGGATAAGTCAACGCCTAACACGCGTTGCCGGGTAGTCTATTCCCGTGAGAAAGACGAAGTCTATGTAATCAAAATCATAGCATTAAGTCTAAGGGAAGCAATTCTCTTAGCACAACGTCACATGTGAAACGGGTTTAATAATTCACATGCTAGCCCGATTCAAACGGTAATCGGTAAAGGCACATCAAACCCGTTGATGGCTGGGGGTTTGCCAAAAATCCCAAAGCCTATGTCTAACACACATGGCCGGTTAGTCTTTGACCGTAAAAAAGACAAAAGACCACATATTCAACATTGTGGCAGGTTGTTATTAATAACACCATAATCCGTGCCTCACACGCACGGGGAATTTTATCCTGAATCCTAAGTAAGGATAAGTCAACACCTAACCCGTGTTGCCGGGTAGCCTATTCCCGTAACAATAGCAAAGCCTATGTATTCAACATCATAGCACAAAGTCTAAGAGAATTCACTCTCTTAGCACAGCGTTACAATCCACATACTAGCCCGACTCAAACGGTAGTCGGTAAAGGCTAATCAAATCCGTTGAAGGCTGGGGATTAGCCAAAAATCCTAAAGTCAACGCCTAACACGCGTCGCCGGGTAGTCTATTCCCGTGAGAAAGACGAAGTCTACGTATTCAATATCGTAGCACTAAGAGCGTTAACTCTCTTAGCACAACGTCACATGCGGAACGGACTTAAACAATCCGCATGCTAGCCCGACTCAAACGGTAGTCGGTAAAGGCTAATCAAATCCGTTGAAGGCTGGGGATTAGCCAAAAATCCTAAAGTCAACGCCTAACACGCGTCGCCGGGTAGTCTATTCCCGTGAGAAAGACGAAGTCTACGTATTCAATATCGTAGCACTAAGAGCGTTAACTCTCTTAGCACAACGTCACATGCGGAACGGACTTAAACAATCCGCATGCTAGCCCGACTCAAACGGTAGTCGGTAAAGGCTAATCAAATCCGTTGATGGCTGAGGATTTGCCAAAAATTCTATAACTGCGAGTCATTGACGCATCAACTCCACTAGTTGGTCTCGTGACTTGAGCACCCAACAAATTCAGGATAAAATCCACACATGCAGATGAATCAACTTTAACAGTTGGTCCTGCAACCCCAACATTCGGGACCGCGATGCTCCAATACCTTAAGAGCTTAAACTGTGTATACTCCAGCAAACGTACGAGTATAAACTGTGTTAATGGCGATCCGTAAACCCTAGGGTCAACGCCGATCAACGCGTAACCCTAGGTCAACGCCAAGCAACGCGTTGCAACAAAAGTCAACGTTCGACGATTCGAAACCCTAGGGTGGACGCCGGTCAACGCGTAACCCTAGGTCAACGCCAGTCAACGCGTTGCAACCAAAGTCAACGTATGGCGATCCGTAAACCCTAGGGTCAACGCCGGTCAACGCGTAACCCTAGGTCAACGCCAAGCAACGCGTTGCAAACGAAAGCCAACGTTCGACGATTCGAAACCCTAGGGTGGACGCCGGTCAACGCGTAACCCTAGGTCAACGCCGGTCAACGCGTTGCGACAAAAAGCCAACACACGGGGATCCGAAACCCTAAGCCAGCACAATGTGGCGGAGGTAGTTCAAAGTCAACTCAATGACACGAGCCAAACTCAATTCATCAGCTGCACACTCGAGACTCCGACGACGGCCAAGCGATAAACGCAGCGCTGGAAGAACTTCGGATATTCGTCAAAGCATCGAATAGACCGAAAATCGAAGGAGCCAAGAGTTGAAGCTAACCACAGGTCCTTATGCCGACTGAAGGCTAGACCAATCACATCCAAAGTATTCCAGCCTCTTCTATAAAAGAAACGAGTCAGGAACACTTTGGAGGGGGTATCTGTAGGCATCGAAAATTGCCTATAGGTCTCCACAAACGGTTCAACGTTAAAGAGCGACGATGAACATCACTATCCGAACCACAGGAGTCTAATTGATGTCGATGAACGATTGAAGTGAATCGATGAACTACGTGAGCTGATAGGATTTCGGAACAACGAAGACCCGGTGTTAACAAGCGACGATGGACGTCACCACCCAATCCACATGAGCCTAATCGACGTCGACGAACGACTGAAGTGAATCGACGAGTTACATGAGCGGATAGGACTTCGGAATCACGAAGACCCGGACCAATCGGGAACCCGGGCACTGTTCTCGAATAAGACAACGCCCTTCATGCCTCGGCCACTCTACAGACAATCCAATCACCAGAGCAGGTCAAACTCTTCGTCGCGCATCCAACGCACCCGGAATCACTCAAATCCGAATCCGGACGAAGAATATACAGGGGAACCAACAAAACACCTAAACGGAGTCTCGGCAAGCTCGAAACACCCGAGGGGTGTCTTGGCAAAACCAAGACACCCCAGGGGTGTCTCGGCCTTGGCCGAGACACCCTAGGGTGTCTCGGCCTTGGCCGAGACACCCTTGGGGTGTCTCAGCTTGGCCGAGACACCCCTGGGGTGTCTAGGCTTTTCCTAGACACCCCCGGGGTGTTTCGCCACGCCGGGACTCCGTTTAGGTGTATTAGTTGTTTCCCCTATATATTCTTCGTCCGGATTCGGATTTGAGTGATTCCGGGTGCGTTGGATGCGTGATGAAGAGTTCGATCCGCTCTGATGGTTGGATTGTCTTTAGAGTGGTCGAGGCACGGAGGGCGTTGTCCTTTAATTTCAGATCTAGAGCTCTAGCCTTTGAGATCTGAAATTCCAGAGAGGAGCGGCGAAGCCCTGCCGGAGGAAGGAGTCGGGGTTTTCTAAGAGAGCGGCGAAGCCCTGCCGGATCGAGGAGTGAGCGAGCCTTCTGCAGCAAAGGAGCCTCCTTCTTCATTCCCCTTTCTATTTTCCTTAGTGTTGCCCCTTAGCGGTGATACTAAGTAGAGCGAATATCTCGATTACCCGAGATAGGAGCTATAAACTTCTAAATCTCACACAGATCGACGAAGTTCAGAGTTTCTAAAATCCCCCCGCGGATAGACGAAACTCTGCCCGATTTTCTCGGACCAGATCTGAGTGCCCCGGTGGTCCACGGATATCAACATCCCCGTCACAGGCAAAAGACCCACGCAAGCAAGAGATGACAAACAGATCTTGCGTTTGTTTGAAAAGAGTTGTATTTCTTTTGTTTTCATTGTGTACCGGTCTTATAAAAAGGCTATCTTTTTATTTCATTGTAACGATTGAAGTTGTAATGAATGCAGCAATGAATACAGCAACTTTTTCCGCAAACAGACTGGCGACCACAGTGGGAGCCAACGGCATCGCAACCGACGCCGTCGTGACGCAACCAGCACTCAAGATCGGGGTGAATGAAGAACACGAGCTCGATCAACAACGGTTCAAAGAAGGCCTCTCTTCCTCCTCCTCCAGATCCGCCTCTCCAAACGGGTACAGAAAGGTAACCTCTTTCATAAATGATTGCAGGTCCTTCGGTTCAAAAATCCAAGACCCCGTTGCCGCCTCTGCACTTGCACCACGCGACGTCCCCACGTCGTCCAACCTGGTCGAGATCGCAGATCCGGATTCCTCTTCCGCCGAGGAGATGACTTCTGAAGACGCTCCGGCATTATCAAAGAGAGCACGACAAAGACAACGTCAACGTCTTGCTCGACAACTTGCCGAGGCTTTGGAGCCAATGGATGGGATCCGCTATAACGTGGATCTAAAATCCAGGCAACGCCAGGAGCAACCACGGCAAACAACCAGCCCCTCCTCCGAAGCAGAAACAAACAAATGGGTTCATGTCAAAAGAACCCGTTCTACTCTCGAGGAGCGAATCCAGAAGCGCCGCGCCTTGCGTGCGCATGCCCGAGCCCTGGTCCAAAAAGCACGAGAAATGCTAAAGGGAGAGGCCGTTAAGAGATCGCCGAGATCCGAACGAGTTTGGATGCCGAAGGCCAAATCAACGCCTAAGGTAAAAGCAGGTAATATTGCTCTCCAACCTTCGTCAATTTCAGGTCCCGAACCTTCGGTAAAGCCCCACCGCAGCGTGGATTTCCCCAAGTCTAGGAATCCTCTGAACAACCGTATCGACGCTCTACCCGAGAATCGAGGAAAAGCGCTTGTCAAGGAAAGCTGGGGATCGTTGAAGGAGCTTCGAGCCAACATCCAGACTGGGGGTCGTACACGACCTCCTAACAAATCGAACTCTGCAACAACCAGCTCGGCGGTGCGTGCAAAGGACCAAGAGCCCGTTAAGGTTTCACCCTCACAAAGGAGTGATTCCAAACGTGCGACTCTTGCAGAGGCCAACAAGGCAATGTCTACTCAGAAGAAGACGCGTCGAACAAACGAACGCGTTATACCTGAGAACCCATGTGAGCAGCCGATAGGTTACTCCGACGGCAACGTCGATGAGTTGTACTATCAGGCTGGGGGTGCGGATGAATCTCGAAAGAGAAACACCCGGGAAGCGGATTCTCATTGTCCGTGTACCAAACTTATCAGGGCAGTATTATCAGCCTGTAGCTGCCCCAAGACCGCTCCACAGAGGGTCTCGATATTCGAGGGAATCTCCGATGGACCGACAAAGCCCAAATCAAGGCGTTCCCACCAAAGAGGATCGATTGCTCGAGATGATGAACCCCTAGAAGTGACTATCAACATGGTCAACAAGGGAAAATCCCCAATCATTTCAGGTGGTTCCGACCCTAATTCCTCTCCAGGAAGCAGGGTCAATTCGGGAACAGCTCAGCTTCAGCTAGAAGCCGTCAGATATGACAATTACTGTGGGATCCATGAGGGAGTACATTCCGATGACGAACTCTCGGATTCCTATTCCGCTCTCGCTTCTGACGAGACAACGTCTAGCATAGGACAAGCTCGAGAGGTGCTCATGGTCAATACAGATCAGATAGCCAAAATCATTGAAGAGGCCCTGACTAAGCAGAAGGAAATCTTCAAGTTTGAAATGGAAGTGGCTATGCAAGAGATGAAGCAAATGCACGATCAACGCTCGAGAGGTGCTCATGGTCAATACAGATCAGATTGCCAAAATCATTGAAGAGGCCCTGGCTAGGCAGAAGGAAATCTTCAAGATCGAAATGGGAATGGCTATGCAGGAGATGAAACAAATGCACGATCAACAAATCCGCGCTTTGTCAAGTCAGCTAGCTGAATCCAACCGTCGCACCCAGAACGCCGCAGTTGGTAGCAATCCAAAGGTGGACGAAATCATCATGGCCGACGCACCACCCAAGAATACTGGGGGTGGCCCCACTAAAAATAACAACACTGGGGGTGGACCCACCAGTAATGACAACACTGGGGGTGGCCGTATGATTCCTCTCGAAACTTATCCAAAACAGGATATGGGTGAGGCCGAAAAGATAAAGGAGCTCGAAAGAAAAATCGAAGCCCTAATGTCTACTCGAGAGGTGAAGAGGACCGGCATCCCGTGTCCTTACCCGAAAGAGTGGGATTCGATCCCGTATCCGGCGAAGTTCAACCTGATCAACTTCACGCCGTTCAACGGAAAGGGCTCGCCCACTCAACATCTGATCTACTTCAAGTCCCACTTGGGGGTGATCTCTGGCAACGGACCCTTGATGGTTCGGTCATTCGTTGGCACCCTTCGCGGGCCTGCCTTCGATTGGTACCGCCGTCTCAAGCCCGGAAGCATCAACAGCTGGGAGGACTTGGAAAGCACGTTTCTCGCCCATTTCTTCGATGATGACACCGAGGTGTCGATCAGGACACTCTTCGACGAGAAACAAAAAGGCGGAGAGTCGGTGGATACCTTCATCAAACGCTTCCGCAATCAGGCAATGAACTGCAGGGATCCCGTCACGGAGGAATTCCTCTTGCAGACTTGTCAGAACAACTTGTCCATTGACATCTTGGACGTGATGGGAATAGAGCCGCTCAATACCTGGAAAGAGTTGAAGGCTCGAGGAGAACAGGCTGAACGCTTCATCAGAAGGCGAAAGGTCGAGAGAAACCAACCGATGGTTAACCCTCTGGATTCGGATCTCGTACCTCATGATGAAGAGGACGTACCTGCAGCAGTTATTGACGATGATCAAACGTCACAACAGCAGTCCTGGGAACAACAGGAGAATTCAGACGAGGAGCTCCAAAACGAGTACTCGTTCAAAGACGAAGACGTTCCAGCTATTTTCGAGACCCTTCTCGAAAACAACAAAATCAAACTCCCGCCCATCACGCATCAAGAGGAAGATGGCGATTCTGCGGATCCAACGTACTGCGAGTACCACAGAAGGATCCTCCACCCCACCAAGGAATGCTTTGCTCTCAAGAATAACATCCAGACCTTGGTTGATGCCGGCGTTATAACGCTAGGGTAAGCCAATTGAAAACGGCAATACTCCAAAGAGTACAAGAGTATAAACTGTTCCTCAATACTCCAAAGAGTACAAGAGTATAAACTGTTCCTCAATACTCCAAAGAGTACAAGAGTATAAACTGTTCCTCAATACTCCAAAGAGTACAAGAGTATAAACTGTTCCTCAATACTCCAAAGAGTACAAGAGTATAAACTGTTCCTCAATACTCCAAAGAGTACAAGAGTATAAACTGTTCCTCAATACTCCAAAGAGTACAAGAGTATAAACTGTTCCTCAATACTCCAAAGAGTACAAGAGTATAAACTGTTCCTCAATACTCCAAAGAGTACAAGAGTATAAACTGTTCCTCAATACTCCAAAGAGTACAAGAGTATAAACTGTTCCTCAATACTCCAAAGAGTACAAGAGTATAAACTGTTCCTCAATACTCCAAAGAGTACAAGAGTATAAACTGTTCCTCAATACTCCAAAGAGTACAAGAGTATAAACTGTTCCTCAATACTCCAAAGAGTACAAGAGTATAAACTGTTCCTCAATACTCCAAAGAGTACAAGAGTATAAACTGTTCCTCAATACTCCAAAGAGTACAAGAGTATAAACTGTTCCTCAATACTCCAAAGAGTACAAGAGTATAAACTGTTCCTCAATACTCCAAAGAGTACAAGAGTATAAACTGTTCCTCAATACTCCAAAGAGTACAAGAGTATAAACTGTTCCTCAATACTCCAAAGAGTACAAGAGTATAAACTGTTCCTCAATACTCCAAAGAGTACAAGAGTATAAACTGTTCCTCAATACTCCAAAGAGTACAAGAGTATAAACTGTTCCTCAATACTCCAAAGAGTACAAGAGTATAAACTGTTCCTCAATACTCCAAAGAGTACAAGAGTATAAACTGTTCCTCAATACTCCAAAGAGTACAAGAGTATAAACTGTTCCTCAATACTCCAAAGAGTACAAGAGTATAAACTGTTCCTCAATACTCCAAAGAGTACAAGAGTATAAACTGTTCCTCAATACTCCAAAGAGTACAAGAGTATAAACTGTTCCTCAATACTCCAAAGAGTACAAGAGTATAAACTGTTCCTCAATACTCCAAAGAGTACAAGAGTATAAACTGTTCCTCAATACTCCAAAGAGTACAAGAGTATAAACTGTTCCTCAATACTCCAAAGAGTACAAGAGTATAAACTGTTCCTCAATACTCCAAAGAGTACAAGAGTATAAACTGTTCCTCAATACTCCAAAGAGTACAAGAGTATAAACTGTTCCTCAATACTCCAAAGAGTACAAGAGTATAAACTGTTCCTCAATACTCCAAAGAGTACAAGAGTATAAACTGTTCCTCAATACTCCAAAGAGTACAAGAGTATAAACTGTTCCTCAATACTCCAAAGAGTACAAGAGTATAAACTGTTCCTCAATACTCCAAAGAGTACAAGAGTATAAACTGTTCCTCAATACTCCAAAGAGTACAAGAGTATAAACTGTTCCTCAATACTCCAAAGAGTACAAGAGTATAAACTGTTCCTCAATACTCCAAAGAGTACAAGAGTATAAACCCCAAAACCAAGGCCTAGAGAATGGAGGCCCTAGGGGCCTATTTATAGGAAAAGGAGAGGGGTAGGGGGCTGGTTGAGGACACCCCTAGGGGGGTGTCTCGGCTCCAAAACCGAGACACCCCTTGGGGGTGTCTCGGCCATGGCCGAGACACCCCAAGGGGTGTCTCGGTTTTGGAGCCGAGACACCCCCCTAGGGGTGTCCTCAACCAGCCCCCTACCCCTTGCTTTTCCTATAAATAGGCCCCTAGGGCCTCCATTCTCTTGGCCTTGGTTTTGGGAGAGGAATTTCAGATCTAGAGCTCTAGCCTTTGAGATCTGAAATTCCAGAGAGGAGCGGCGAAGCCCTGCCGGAGGAAGGAGTCGGGGTTTTCTAAGAGAGCGGCGAAGCCCTGCCGGATCGAGGAGTGAGCGAGCCTTCTGCAGCAAAGGAGCCTCCTTCTTCATTCCCCTTTCTATTTTCCTTAGTGTTGCCCCTTAGCGGTGATACTAAGTAGAGCGAATATCTCGATTATCCGAGATAGGAGCTGTAAACTTCTAGATCTCACGCAGATCGACGAAGTTCAGAGTTTCTAAAATCCCCCCGCGGATAGACGAAACTCTGCCCGATTTTCTCGGACCAGATCTGAGTGCCCCGGTGGTCCACGGATATCAACATCCCCGTCACAGGCAAAAGACCCACGCAAGCAAGAGATGACAAACAGATCTTGCGTTTGTTTGAAAAGAGTTGTATTTCTTTTGTTTTCATTGTGTACCGGTCTTATAAAAAGGCTATCTTTTTATTTCATTGTAACGATTGAAGTTGTAATGAATGCAGCAATGAATACAGCAACTTTTTCCGCAAACAGACTGGCGACCACAGTGGGAGCCAACGGCATCGCAACCGACGCCGTCGTGACGCAACCAGCACTCAAGATCGGGGTGAATGAAGAACACGAGCTCGATCAACAACGGTTCAAAGAAGGCCTCTCTTCCTCCTCCTCCAGATCCGCCTCTCCAAACGGGTACAGAAAGGTAACCTCTTTCATAAATGATTGCAGGTCCTTCGGTTCAAAAATCCAAGACCCCGTTGCCGCCTCTGCACTTGCACCACGCGACGTCCCCACGTCGTCCAACCTGGTCGAGATCGCAGATCCGGATTCCTCTTCCGCCGAGGAGATGACTTCTGAAGACGCTCCGGCATTATCAAAGAGAGCACGACAAAGACAGCGTCAACGTCTTGCTCGTCAGCTGGCCGAGGCTTTGGAGCCAATGGATGGGATCCGCTATAACGTAGATCTAAAATCCAGGCAACGCCAGGAGCAACCACGGCAAACAACCATCCCCTCCTCCGAAGCAGAAACAAACAAATGGGTTCATGTCAAAAGAACCCGTTCTACTCTCGAGGAGCGAATCCAGAAGCGCCGCGCCTTGCGTGCGCATGCCCGAGCCCTGGTCCAAAAAGCACGAGAAATGCTAAAGGGAGAGGCCGTTAAGAGATCGCCGAGATCCGAACGAGTTTGGATGCCGAAGGCCAAAACAACGCCTGAGGTAAAAGCAGGTAATATTGCTCTCCAACCTTCGTCAATTTCAGGTCCCGAACCTTCGGTAAAGCCCCACCGCAGCGTGGATTTCCCCAAGTTCAAGAATCCTCTGAACAACCGTATCGACGCTCTACCCGAGAATCGAGGAAAAGCGCTTGTCAAGGAAAGCTGGGGATCGTTGAAGGAGCTTCGAGCCAACATCCAGACTGGGGGTCGTACACGATCTCCTAACAAATCGATCTTTGCAACAACCAGCTCGGCGGTGCGTGCAAAGGACCAAGAGCCCGTTAAGGTTTCACCCTCACAAAGGAGTGATTCCAAACGTGCGACTCTTGCAGAGGCCAACAAGGTAGTGTTTACTCAGAAGAAGACGCGTCGGACAGACGAACGCGTTATACCTGAGAACCCCTGTGAGCAGCCGATAGGATACTCCGACTGCAAAGTCAGTGAGTTGTACTATCAGGCTGGGGGTGCGAATGAATCTCGAAAGAGAAACACCCAGGAAGCGGATTCTCACTGTCCGTGTACCAAATTTATCAGGGCAGTATTATCAACCTGTAGTTGCCCCAAGACCGCTCCGCAGAGGGTCTCGATATTCGAGGGAATTTCCGACGGAATGACGAAGCCCAAATCAAGGCATTCCCACCAAAGAGGATCGGTTGATCGAGATGATGAACTCCTAGAAGTTACCATCAACATGGTCAACAAGGGAAAAGCCCCAATCATTTCAGGTGGTTCCGACCCTAATTTCTCTCCAGGAAACAGGGTCAATTCGGGAACAGCTCAGCTTCAGCTAGAAGCCGTCAGATATGACAATTACTGTGGGATCCATGAGGGAGTACATCCGATGACACAACGTCTAGCATAGGGCAAGCTCGAGAGGTGTTCATGGCTAACACCGAGCAGATAGCCAAAATCATTGAAGAGGCCCTGGCTAAGCAGAAGGAAATCTTCAAGTTCGAAATGGAAATGGCTATGCAAGAGATGAGACAAATGCACGGCCAACAAATCCGAGCTTTGTCGAGCCAGCTAGTTGAGTCCAACCGTCGCACCCAGAACGCCGCAATTGACAGCGATGCGGAAGTGGACAGAATCGTCATGGCCGACGCACCACCCAAGAATACTGGGGGTGGCCCCACTAAAAATA
>NW_017973729.1:0-12732 GCF_001876935.1 Asparagus officinalis
ATAATTTTAAAAGAACACTATTCACCCCCCCTCTAGTGTTCAAGTGTATCTATTTCAGATCCTACAACTATGTGGCTAGGTGTTTTACCTGTCAGTAGGTAAAGGCAGAGCACCAGAGACTGGCAGTGACACTTCAGCCTTTGCCTATTCCGGAGTGGAAGTGGGCGGATATTTCTATGGACTTTATTGTAGGGTTGCCAAAGTCGAAGAAGGGGAATGATTCTGTTTGGGTGATAGTGGACCGGTTGACGAAGTCAACACATTTTATTCCAGTGAGGACCACTTATACAGTCGAGACTTATGCGAGGATCTTTATTCGGGAGATAGTTCGACTTCACGGAGTTCCAGATACGATCGTGTCGGATCGAGGATCGGTTTTCACTTCGTACTTTTGGAGGAGTTTCCAGGACTCTTTTGGCAACAGGCTATCTTATAGCAGTGTATTCCACCCACAGACGGATGGTCAGACGGAGAGGTGAATCAAGTGTTGGAGGACATGTTGCGGGCATGTGTCATTGACTTTCAAGGCAGCTGGGAGGATCATATTCCATTGATAGAGTTTGCTTATAACAACAGTTATCAAGCGACGATCGGTATGGCTCCGTATGAGGTATTGTACGGTAGACCCTGTAGATCACCGATATGTTGGGCAGAGCCAGAGGATAGCTTGATGCTTGGGCCAGAGCTAGTGAGGCAGACTACAGAGAAGGTAGCATTGATTAGAGTGCGGATTCTAGCCTCTCAAAGTCAGCAGAAGAGCTATGCAGATAAGAGGCGAAGACCACTAGTGTTTCAGATTGGGGATTTGGTTATGCTGAAGGTATCGCCTATGAAAGGCGTGCAGCGATTCGGGAGACGAGGGAAGCTTGCACAGAGATATGTTGGACCCTTCCGGATTTTAGAGCGCGTTGGAGCTGTGTCATACAGACTAGATCTTCCAGCATCTATGTCTAGTGTACACAATGTATTCCATATTTCTATGCTCAAGAAGCACTTGCATGATGAGGAGCAGCAGCGAGTGTTGGATGCACCGGAGATTGAGCTTCGGGATGATTTGACTTCTATTGAGATCCCAGTGAGGACTTCATATACTTATTTGATGGACAGTACATTTCTTTTGCAGCACGGACTGGGAAGGAGCTTGAGTTATCCCGGTTGACTCAGGGGGACATGACAGTTGTAGATTTTGAGAGCAGGTTCATGGAGTTGTTATATTTCACGGGTATGTGGCAGACAGGAGAGCGTTAGGCTCAAATGTTCTTAGTAGGGCTTCGCCCTAATCTCCGCCGGTACCTCATCTCGAGGAGGTTCTATTCAGTTAGGGAGGTAGCTGAGGCCACCACTTCACAGGAGATTGAGATTACTATGTTCCAGAAGGATAAGTAAGGGAAGGCCAAGGCAGGGCAGAGCGGGGACAAGGGCAAGAACAAGAGATCTTTTTCTGGACCTCAGCAGTAGCATCAAGGCCCTTATAAAAAGGGACCCCCAGCAGGATCAGAGGGCGTTTCAGTAGCGCAAGTTCTAGGGATCTTGTTATAACTGTCGTAAGGTCGGGCATAAGGCATCGGAGTGCCGTAGCGTACCAGCAGGAGTCTAGCAGGGCAAGGGTCCGAACCAGCAGTAGCAACGACAGCAGGGCAGAGGTCAGGGCCAGCAGAACAGAATTGAGGCACCACCAGCAGCTCAGAGGACTGAGGGATAGATCCGAGTAGTTCAGGAGGTTCCTCAGGGGCAGATTATCCCATATTCTCCATCTCCATCAGCAGAGCAGTCTTCAGCTACAGGCAGGGTATATGCAGTGGTTCCCCGTGATCATGGAGCTAGTGGAACCGTAGTGGAGGGTACGTTCCTTATGAACTCTCTTCCCGCCCGTATTCTTTTCGATTCGGGAGCTTCACATTCCTTCATCTCTCATGCATTTATGACTAGACTCCAGCTCGTAGCTCAGCCTTTAGACACCCCTTTTTCAGTTTCCACCCCTTTAGGTGAGGTATCGCTTTTGGAGAGCGTTTGTAGGAGGTGTACCGTCAGTCTAGATGAGTCGGAGTTCATAGTTGATTTGATAGTATTGCTTATGTCTGAGTTCAATGTCATCCTTGGTATGGATTGGTTGTCTTCCTACCATATTAGTATTGACTGCTTTGCGAAGACAGTCAAGTTGCGAGCGTCCGATGGGTCCGAGATGATTGTAGCCACCTCTCAGGGCAACCGTTTTGCGGAGTCGTTTCTGGCGTACATCGAGGAGGTGATGCGACGGGATCAGGGTGTTGACTTATTGGAGACTAGAGTTGTCTCAGAGTATCAGGGTGTCTTTCAGGACATACCTGGATTACCTTCTGTGAGAGAGGTTAAGTTTTGTATTGAGTTGCAGCCAGGCACATCCCCGATATCCCGCGCATCCTATCGCATGGCACCAGCTGAGATGCGAGAGCTTCAGACCTAGTTGGACGAGTTGTTAGCTCAGGGTTTTATTCGTCGGAGTCATTCTCCGTGGGGCGCACCGGTCCTCTTCGTGAAGAAGAAGGACGACAGTATGAGATTGTGCATAGATTATAGAGAGTTGAATAAGGTCACTATCCGGAACAGGTACCCATTACCTAGGATTGATGACTTGTTCGACCAGTTACAGGGACTGCAGTATTTCTCGAAGATTAATCTTCGCTCAGGCTATCATCAGTTGCGGGTTCGTGAGATGGATGTTCCCAAGACCGCTTTTCTTACTCGATACGGATCTTTCGAGTTCTTGGTCATGCCATTTAGGTTGACCAATGCCCCCGCAGTATTCATGGATTTGATGAACCGGGTTTTTCGTCCCTTCTTGGATCAGTTTGTGATCGTTTTTATTGATGATATACTCATCTACTCGAGATCAGAGGCAGAACACGAGGAGCATCTACGAGTAGCTTTGAGGACTCTACAGGAGCATCATTTATATGCCAAGTTCAGCAAGTGTGAATTTTGGCTTTCAGAAGTCAGATTTCTCGGCCACATCATCAGTAGAGAGGGCATAGCAGTTGATCCAACTAAGGTTTCAGCAGTTCTTGATTGGGAGCCGCCGAAGACAGTGACCGAGATTCGCAGCTTTTTGGGTCTAGCTGGCTACTACAGGAAGTTCATTCAGGACTTCTCGAAGATTTCGGCACCGATTACACGCCTTACGAAGAAGGGTGTACAGTTCATTTGGAGTGTGGAGTATCAGAAGGCCTTTGATACATTGAAGGCTAAGTTGACTACATCACTGATTTTGACTATTCCGAGCAGTGACATGACATTCGTCGTGTATACAGATGCATCGTTGGCAGGCTTAGGAGGTGTATTGATGCAGACTCAGAGAGTAGTAGCTTATATCTCATGGCAGTTGAGGGTGCATGAGCAGAACTATCCCACTCATGACTTAGAGTTGGCAGCAGTGGTATTTGCACTGAAGTCATGGAGGCACTACCTATATGGAGTACAATTTGAGTTATTCACAGACCATCAGAGTCTGAAGTATCTCTTTTCTCAGAAGGAACTCAACCAGAGACAGAGGAGATGGATTGAGTTTATTAAGGACTACGAGTTCGCGATTCAGTATCATCTGGGGAAGGCGAACGTTGTAGCAGATGCTTTGAGTAGGAAGCGTCGACATCGGGTTACGGCTTTGAGGTGTTCATTGTTCAGAGATCTTCTTACTCTTAGCCAGTTTGATTTTAGACCCGAGATTGGAGGAACCGGTAAGTTTTTGGGAGCTGTATCAGTGCAGCCATCTTGGAGTACTAGAGTTGTCAGAGCTCAGTTGGAAGACTCTTGGATTCAAATCTGAAAGGAGGATATTTCCAAAGAGCCTAAGACTGATTGGACCATTGGAGCAGATAGAGTTCTACAGATGAAGGGTAGATTGGTTATGCCAGCCAGTGCAGAGCTGATGAGGGAGTTATTTGATGAGGCACACCGTACTCGGTACACAGTGCATCCAGGAACCACCAAGATGTACAAGGACTTAAAGAGACATTTCTGGTGGAGCAGTATGTGTAGAGAGGTTACAGACTATGTGGCTAGGTGTTTTACCTGTCAGTAGGTAAAGGCAGAGCACCAGAGACTGGCAGGGACACTTCAGCCTTTGCCTATTCCGGAGTGGAAGTGGGCGGATATTTCTATGGACTTTATTGTAGGGTTGCCAAAGTCGAAGAAGGGGAATGATTCTGTTTGGGTGATAGTGGACCGGTTGACGAAGTCAGCACATTTTATTCCAGTGAGGACCACTTATACAGTCGAGACTTATGCGGGGATATTTATTCGGGAGATAGTTCGACTTCACGGAGTTCCAGATACGACCGTGTCGGATCGAGGATCGGTTTTTTACTTCGTACTTTTGGAGGAGTTTCCAGAACTCTTTTAGCAGCAGGCTATCTTATAGCAGTGTATTCCACCCACAGACGGATGGTCAGACGGAGAGGTGAATCAAGTATTGGAGGACATGTTGCGGGCATGTGTCATTGACTTTCAAGGCAGTTGGGAGGATCATATTCTATTGATAGAGTTTGCTTATAACAACAGTTATCAAGCGACGATCGATATGGCTCCGTATGAGGTATTTTACGGTAGACCCTGTAGATCACCGATATGTTGGGCAGAGCCAGAGGATAGCTTGATGCTTGGGCCAGAGCTAGTGAGGCAGACTACAGAGAAGGTAGCATTGATTAGAGAGCAGATTCTAGCCTCTCAAAGTCAGCAGAAGAGCTATGCAGATAAGAGGCGAAGACCACTAGAGTTTCAGATTGGGGATTTGGTTATGCTGAAGGTATCGCCTATGAAAGGCGTGCAGCGATTCGGGAGACGAGGGAAGCTTGCACAGAGATATGTTGGACCCTTCCGGATTTTAGAGCGCGTTGGAGCTGTGTCATACAGACTAGATCTTCCAGCATCTATGTCTAGTGTACACAATGTATTCCATATTTCTATGCTCAAGAAGCACTTGAATGATGAGCAGCAGCAGCGAGTGTTGGATGCACCGGAGATTAAGCTTTGGGATGATTTGACTTCTATTGAGATCCCAGTGTCTATACTTGCTAGAAAAGACAAGAGGCTTAGGAACAAGGTGATTCCATTGGTAAAAGTTCAATGGAACCGAAGTGGATTGGAGGAAGCTTCTTGGGAGCGCGAGGAGGACGTGCGACGCGACTACCCACATTTATTTGAGCAGGTAAATTAATTAAACTTATTTATGATGTGAATGCTTACTTGTGTTTTTATATATAACCTTGATGTTTATATTTAATGCTAGAATGAAGATATTTTCGCTTAATTCTTAGTCTTTTGGAACACATCGTATATATATGGGGGGTTCCTTGCCTGGATTTTTCGCCTGATGTACTAGTTCCACCAGATTAGGGTCTGAGCGGGAATATTATCATTTTAGATTGTTAAGTATGAATATCCCTATAGGCTCATCTAGAGATACATACCTCGAGATGGGTATGTTTTTCGAATTTCGAGGACGAAATTCTTTTAAGGGGGGAAGAATGTAAAACCCCGAAATTTTTATAAGGAATAGGTATGAATTATTAGTAATAAATAATCCCTTTGTGATAAATAATCATATATATATTAGATGAATGTGACTATCAGTATTTGGGAACCCAACAAGCGTTTATATGTGAGAGAAATTGAGTGGTTTGAACAGCATGTGACAAATCAAATCCAGGTTGGCACTTTTCTTCTGAGCGGTCGACCGCAGTGGACGCGGCGGTCGACCGCAACAAATCAAATCCAGGTTGGCACTTTTCTTCTGAGCGGTCGACCGCAGTGGACGCGGCGGTCGACCGCACATCGTTCTCGCACACAGGAAACATTTTTCCTATTGTGCAGTCGACCGCACTGGGCACGGCGGTCGACCGCCCAACAGGCAGAGAGTTTTCTGGGTTCGGGTCCAATCGGGTTTCGGGTCGGGTTTGTGGGGTTGGTATATATGCTAATGAACCCAAGAGAGCCTCTTTTCATCTGAAATCAGAAACCCTAGCCCCCTCTCTTCCCTCAAACCCTAGTTCTCACTTCTTGGTGATTTGGGAGGAGCTTTGAAGGGTTTTTCAGCGGAGTTTTGGTGGATTCAGCGAGATGGATCATCTTCCTTCAGATCTAGGGCTTTGTTCTAATCAGAGGTGAGTAACATCTCGCCCAACTTCACCCTTTTTTCGTTTTCATGCTTAAATTTAGGTTTTTAATCCGGTTTTATTAGGCCAAAAATCGTATTTTTTGTAAATATGGTAGATCATTATGGCATAAGATGTGAGAATCAAATATTTCAGATTTTTAAAGCTTTTATTAATGAGATCTAGATCTGAAAATGTTCTTAGCAAATTAAATCATGTTTGTATTGTTTTAAAGACATCTAAATCATGTTTATATTTGTTTGGAATCTTGATGATAGATTTTAAATGTTTAAAATTCGTAGTTTGCTGTTCTATGACTTTGTATAAATGTTAGACTTACGTTAATGTAGGAATCGTCGAGTTTGATTGGGATTTGAAGCCGACAGAAACCCTAACTGGGCTTCTGTCAGCTTCGCGGTCGATCGCAGTGGACGCGGCGGTCGACCGCTCTGAGGTATTTCCAGCAGAAAGTTTCTACTCCTTGAGCGGTCGACCGACATGACCTCAGCGGTCGACCGCTGCTCAGTTTTGAGCACAATGTTTTCTCGACGCTGTGAGCGATCGACCGGAGTGGCCTCTGCGGGCGACCGCCGCATAGTTTTGTGCATGTTGAGTTTCTGTTGATATTTTCGCGTGTTCGAGAGATCACCTCGTTCATCTCCCACTAGCTTGTGATGTTAGTGACTTATCTACACATGGAGGTTGACTTGTGACACAATTTAGACCGCACATTGAAACACGTGCAAGATTGGGATATGTATATCTTTCCTCATGTACTAGTAATAAATACGCCTCTTCGTTCATAGTCCATGTGTTGAGCATACATTATTATTTATCCATGTGTTGGATACTTATCATCTCAGTCCATGTGTTGGACCTGCATTTTATTCAGTCCATGTATTGGACATGCATTACCTTTAGTCCATGTGTTGGACATTTTTGCTAAACCTTGAGCATGATACACATTTGGTTTTGTTGAGCACGACATATTGATATAGTTGGACATGATAGCTACCTAGGCTGTGCATGACACTTATCTTAACTGTGTAACTTTGACATAACTGTGTTTATTGGTAGAGATGGGATTGTTGTCTTTTCCTTATTGTTCATGTATTAGACTCCGGGTTTGATACTTAGGGATTTTCAATTTGAGATACAAGTTATATACATGAGGGTTTTCTTGTTTGGATTATTTCGCTCGACGTACCTATGCCCGTGTTGAAATTTCCTAAGTACTAAAGCCCCTTATTCTTAGGACAATTGATTATATATATATGTTTTGTGATAACTGTATTTTCTTATACAACGAGCCCTCTCCCTTGGGGTTGGTTGTGATGTTGCTCGCTAGCACTTTGACGCTCGTTGTCCCTCCCCTTTCAGGTCACGAGCCAGGAGCCCGAAGAGTCGCAGGTTGATGGCGACACACTTTAGTGTTCAGCCTCCCATTCTAGCTATGTATTATTTTGGGACTCCACTGTAGTTGCTGTTAGACATTTGAGGACTATTTTCTAGATGTTGTAAATGCTGTATGCCTTATTTCCTTACTCCGACATTTTGTATTTGAGATTTGTTGAGAACTCCAGTTTAACTACTTCAGCCATTGACTATGTATTTCTGTATGTTGGATGATGAGATATCTATGTGGTTATTATCATTTCATCAGTTATCACTTGTATTATCTTTTACTTTCTTTTGTACCTACACCTGTTGTTGACTCTACTAGAGAGATGTTAATTGTGATGGTGAAACATGTTATTGCATGGTGTGATGCATGGCAGGTTTGACATTCTTGGTTTCACCTTGGACTTCAGCTGATGATCATATTTTATTACAATTTTATACCCTCATTATCTATTTTACATGAATAAATATACCATTAATAATTATTGTTAGCTTAGTTTCCACATAATTAAATGAAAATATAAATAAATATTATTAAATGTAAAAACCCCTCAAAAATCTCTCTTTTCTATATTGTAACATTTTAGAAGCCCATGAAGCAAAAGCTTAAAAGAGGAAAATGATTGAAGCCCAAATAGCAAAGCCCATTAAAAAAAATATATACACCAAAGAGTTAGAATGGACTTGGATGTAAAGAGTGGAATGAAATGGACTTGGATGCAAAAGAGTTTTAAGACCGAACTAATGCATAGTTGGACAAAAAAATCAAGCAAATGATGGCACATCAACAAATAATTTACTCATGGGCCGGAGACTTACCTGCTGATTAAAATGGAGAAAGGACCATGAAATCATTTCTTTGAAGACCAGACTTGGTGGATTTTCACAAAAAAATCACTGCTGCAGACTTGGACCGGACATTCATTTGAGTTGGGCCGGATTGTTGTGGTTGATTTCCATTAACTAGCTCTTCAATTTGGATGCTTTGATTTTGAAGAAATGGCCAGACAAGTTGCTGCAGCTGGGTTTTGAATGGACTTGAGTTTGGAAAATGAGAAACAAAACTTGGGCCGGACTTCTTTTACTTTGTGCTGCAGATTTTCAAAAATCAAAATGGGCCGGACTTGTTTGTTTTTTCTTTTGGAAAATCAATGAAATGAAGGACCGGACATGGGCTTTAATCTAATGGATGTGGACCTTGCTGCAGTTTTCTTTTGAAAATCAATGAAATCAAGAACCGGACTTTGGACTTGAAAATCAAATGCCTGACTTTGCTTTTAATTTGCTGCAGACTTGGGATTTAATGCTATGGGCCGGACTTGGAGTTGTTTTGAAACTCACATGTGCACAAGAGGACATGGGCTGCAGTTGATTTTAATCAAGTAAATGAGGATATGGGCCGGACTTGTTGATTCTTTTAAAAATCAAATGAAGCTGAATAGGCCGGACCTTCTTTGGCTGCTGGAAATTGCTTCATGACCGGACTGGGCTTGATTTTTATTTTCAAAAATCAAATGTGGACCTTGGACTGCTGCATTTAATCAAATGCCATTGGATGCAAGGGATCAATTGGGCCTCCTATATTTAGGCTAGAAAAGAACAAAAAACAAATTCAAAGGTGGAGATTGTTGTTTGGGGCTCAAGACAAATCCAATGGCTCATATTCATTGAAGATTACTATAAATAGGGGTAGAGAGTGAGGGGTTGAGGGTGTGAAAATTTTTATAACTCCTTTTGGAGAGGAGGGCTACTCTTAATTGAGAAGGCCTTCCAAAAATTGTAACTTTAGTTACAATTAATAAAAATAATTTTTTCCTCTTTAAATTTGTTCTTTCTCCTCTTGTTGAATGATGAGGATGGAGATGAAGAGCAATTTGAAGGTTTGCATTTCTTTTCTCTTTTATTTCTTTTTAGTAATTTCTTTATTATTGCTTATTAGTTAGATTTAAATTCATGCTTGTAGTATAGATTTACTTTCTTGTCTTTTTTATTTTCTTTTTGCACTTTAATTTGTAGAGTAGATTTATTTTTCTTGCATTTAATTTCTGCAATTTATTTTGTAGTTTAGATTTTTATTTTCTTTGTAATTAGATTTATTTCTTGTTCATAGTTTAGATTTTTCTTTTCTTTTTAATTTTGTAATTAGTCTTCTTTTTCTTGTTTTTATTTCTTAAGATGTGAATTTAATTCTTGTAGGAATCTTAGAATTGTATGAAACTAGTCTAATTTCTTTTATATTGTATGAATTATTCTCTTGTACTTAAAATGTTCATGTTAGGATAATCAACTAGAGAACTAATCGGTAGAAGAAGAATTTGATAATCTATGCTTATCTTAAATGGTTTGATAGGTTATGCTTATGAATTCTAGGATTATTATCATGTTGTTGTTCTTATCATGAATAGTAATTTTAACTTAGATGATAATTTGATAGGTTACACTTTCCTTAAATGGTTTGATAATCTATGCTTAATAAATCTAAGTTGAAATATGATAAAAAGAGAATAGTTTATATTTTGTAATTGAAATTGGTTAGTGGATTATATTCTAGATTTCTTACCTCTTTTGAATCCTCCATCTTGACTTTCTTAAATTTTCTTTTCATTCTTAGTTTTATTTCTTGATTTTATTAATTCATATTTCTTGCCTTGTGATTTCATTTATTCTTTAATTCTTCCTTCTCTCCTCTAAAATTCAATTTATTACCTCTTGCATATAAATCAAAACAACCACTCATACAATCACACTTATTCTTTATTCCTAATTGTCACGCACAAAATATAAGAACCAAGTTTAATAATCTCTTAAAATCACCTTCTTCGTGGGATCGATATCTTTTTATACTATAACTTGATAATTTTCAAGTTAAGCTCATTGCTGGATTTTAAATGGGCTCAAGAATTGGATTTTGATTTTCTTTTGAAAATCAAATAAATCAAAGGTGGAGATTGTTGCTTGGGGCTCAAGACAAATCCAATGGCTCATATTCATTGAAGATTACTATAAATAGGGGTAGAGAGTGAGGGGTTAGAGGTGTGAAAATTTTGTAAACTCCTTTTGGAGAGGAGGGCTACTCTTAATTGAGAAGGCCTTCCAAAAATTGTAACTTTAGTTGCAATTAATAAAAATAATTTTTTCCTCTTTAAATTTGTTCTTTCTCCTCTTTGTTGAATGATGAGGATGGAGATGAAGAGCAATTTGAAGGTTTGCATTTCTTTTCTCTTTTATTTCTTTTTAGTAATTTCTTTATTATTGCTTATTAGTTAGATTTAAATTCATGCTTGTAGTGTAGATTTATTTTCTTGTCTTTTTTATTTCTTTTTGCACTTTAATTTGTAGAATAGATTTATTTTCTCGCATTTAATTTTTGTAATATATTTTGTAGTGTAGATTTTTATTTTCTTTGTAGTTAGATTTATTTCTTGTTCATAGTTTAGATTTTTCTTTTCTTTTTATTTTTGTAATTAGTTCTTTTTCTTGTTTTTATTTCTTAAAGATGTGAATTTAATTCTTGTAGGAAGTTTAGAATTATATGAAACTAGTCTAATTTCCTTTATATTGTATGAATTATTCTCTTGCACTTAAAATGTTCATGTTTAGGATAATCAACTAGAGAACTAATCGGTAGAAGAAGAATTTGATAATCTATGCTTATCTTAAATGGTTTGATAGGTTATGCTTATGAATTCTAGGATTATTATCATGTTGTTGTTCTTATCATGAATAGTAATTTTAAC
Organism: Asparagus officinalis; assembly: GCF_001876935.1. NCBI lineage: Eukaryota > Viridiplantae > Streptophyta > Magnoliopsida > Asparagales > Asparagaceae > Asparagus > Asparagus officinalis. The sequence goes on from NW_017973729.1 coordinate 11,267, forward strand.
TTAGATGATAATTTGATAGGTTACACTTTCCTTAAATGGTTTGATAATCTATGCTTAATAAATCTAAGTTGAAATATGATAAAAAGAGAATAGTTTATATTTTGTAATTGAAATTGGTTAGTGGATTATATTCTAGATTTCTTACCTCTTTTGAATCCTTCATCTTAACTTTCTTAAATTTTCTTTTCATTTTTGGTTTTATTTCTTGATTTTATTAATTCATATTTCTTGCCTTGTGATTTCATTTATTCTTTAATTCTTCCTTCTCTCCTCTAAAATTCAATTTATTATCTTTTGCATATATTCATAACAATCACTCAACAAAATCACATTCACACTTATTCTTTATTCCTAATTGTCACGCACAAAATATAAGAACCAAGTTTAATAATCTCTTAAAATCACCTTCTTCGTGGGATCGATATCTTTTTATACTATAACTTGATAAATTGTGCACTTGCAATTTTGGTACATAATTATGCCGCATCAAGTTTTTGGCGCCGTTGCCGGGGAAGGTGCTAAAATAGGATTTTATTAACTTGATTCTTTAACTTGTGTATTTTTCTTGTGAAGGAACCGCTTGGAGCTTGAAAATCTTGGATTGAAGATCAAGAATTTGGAGCATTGCTTTCGGGTAAGTCTTCTTTCTAGTTTTCAATTCCACCCTCTTTAGCTAGCTTCACAATTAGAGACAATTAGGATTAAAAAAAAAACAAAAAGATTTTATTTTTGTTGACCATAATAAAATCCATCTTTCACTTAGATATTAACTAACAAGATAATAAATTCAAACATGATCATCTTCTCACATTTGTTTTTATCATCCTTTTTAGTCGCTTTTAATTTCTAGGGTTGCATTTCATATAGTGTAGGAATTCACCAAAGTGATTGTAGCACTTGATTTGGCACACACTTAAAACATTCTTAAGGGCAAAACCCCAATCAAGATAAGGTAAGGGATTTCATCACCCTTTCCTTGGCCCACAAATCACTAATTCCTCACTTCACAAACCCAAGCCTTCTAAAACTCATTAGACGTTGGCCCCTAAGGATTCGAGCTCAATAAGGAACAAGAAATCCTTAAGTGAACGGTTTAAGTTTTCTCAGAATAGTTGGTGTCTAAGGCAAGGTTTAGGGGTTGCGTAAAGCGCTCCGCAAGGAAAGAGGTACTTAATTGATCTTTGATCACCCTCTAGTACTATCCTTACCTGGCTAACTACCTGGGTAAAACTTTGATCTTTTCACTGTAGGAATTTTTGGTTAGGAGCTGGTCTAGTGGAGTTAGGCTAAACCCTAGAGTTAGAGTTGATTGAAAAGTGATTGCATTGATTTATTTTAGTTAGGATTTTTCTTTTTCTTTATCTTCTCATTAAAAAAAAACTAATTTTCTTTCTTTCCTTAAAAAAAAAAATTTGTTTTGGTGTATGCAAATTTGGGTTCGGGATAATTTTCATCGCTTAATCCGT
>NW_017973730.1:0-22093 GCF_001876935.1 Asparagus officinalis
GCGTTGACGTGGTGGAAATCCTACTGCAAGCAGGAGAAGAAGGCGGTGTCGTAGAACAAGTTCAAGGAGCTACTCAGGAAATAGTTCTATCCGGTGGGATTCCTTGAAGAATGTTGGTACAAGTGGTACGGCTTGCGTCAAAGGGTCAATCAAACCGTTCAAGAATACACCACGGAGTTCTAGCAGCAAGCGATGGTCCTCAACATTGCGACAGAGGAATATTCCGTGTTTATGAAGTATATGGCGGGTTTGAGCGATCACATCCGAAAGGAGATGGGCTATTCACGGTGGAATCAATTACAGAGGCGAGCGTGAAGGCCATTGCCATTGAGGGTAGGCAAAAGAAGGGCAACGAGGCTAAGGGAGACTCCAAACAGACGGGAGGCGAGTCTAGTGGTTCTCAATCTAAGGAGGAGAAGAAAAAGGGTGATCCAGGGAAAGCAGGGCTGATTTGTAGTCACTGCGAGAAGACAGGGCACGAAGCTGATCGGTGCTGGGAGAAGTATCCTCATCTCAAGCTAAGAGGGTTGAAGAAGAAGGAGGAGAAAAAGGCATACATGATAGCTCAAGGTCCGAAGGAAGTCCCGGGGATGACAGAGCCCAACAGCAGTCTCAATCTTATGACGGGAAAGCAGACCACGAAAGAGGACGACGACCCGAGAGAGCAACTCTTTGTTCTTAAGTTGCAAGTGAAGACCAGTTTGGTTGATGCCATTGTTGATTCGGACAGCGAGAAGAATTTGATATCCGAGGCATTGGTCCAGAAGCTAGGTCTGAAGACGGTCAAGCATCCGAAGCCCTATCCATTGGGGTGGATTCAGAAGGCGGAGAAACTGAGTGTAGTTGATCAATGCACTGTCAGATTTGCGCTCCACGAGTCGTATATTGACGAGGTCACGTGCGACGTCGTTCCATTGGATGTTTGTCAGATTATACTGGGCAATCCGTACTTATGGGATAGATATGCGATCTACGAGAGGCAGGCTCAGAAGTACACCTTCACTAAGGATGGTGTAAAGTTCATATTTCGTTCGGCATCTCTTCCGAAGGAGACAAGCTTGGGAACGGTGACGCGAGCGAAGAGGTTAGTGAATGCAAGCAAGAAGTTTGTCTCGCTGTGCATTAGACTTCCAGAAAAACCATCGACAAAGGATTGCAACTTAGAGCGAACAGTAACTATGACGAGACGCGGGACGAATGAGTTGTTTCCGATCGGACGTCAAGACCGAATTCCTAGCAAGGCCAGGTGGTGCAGAAAAGATGGAGGAGCTCAAGAGTTTCCTCAGCTGAAGTTCTAACTTGAACGGGACTTCAAGTTCTTAAAGAGGGGACACATGATACGGGTGTATCTTCTCTTCGGAACTTAGCGATCCTCATGGGAGCTTGAGGATAAATGATTCTCATACTAGCATGAGAATAGGGGGTGTCAAATAGTATAAGGGAACACAGGAGGAAGCGTGGTACAAGACGACGAGCAGAAGAATCAAAGTACCCAGTTTTCAGCCTATGAGTCGACTCATGACTGTTATGAGTCAACTCATCAGGTTGAGTCGACTCATGACTGTCATGAGTCGACTCATCGCTGGTTATTGAGATTTCTCCAGTTTCTGTCGAGTCGACTCATCTCAGTTATGAGTCGACTCATCGAGGGTTTCCTGGTTCGTTTGGGATTCTGTTCACACGAATTCCTGTTGGTTTTGGGTCTGGTTATTTACCAAATTGCCATCCACGTTTGTACACCTATATAAGGGATTGTTTTAGGGTTTCTAAACAATCAGAGAGTTAAATCAAGAGAGATTAACTTGTAATTGAGATTTGGAGAGCTTGTTCTTCAATTCTAGAGTGAGATTGTGAGAGATTGTAAATTACATACTCATAATCTAGAGGAGGTATTTTCCTTCGCCCAAAATCTGAGTTATTCTTGTATTCTTATTATTTCTCCTCAACCCACCTTTGATAATTCCGCGATCAAAGGTGCTCGCACGGCAACTCGTATAAAGTTGGTATCTTGTAAAAGAAGTCGATACTCCCTAGCGTCAATCGTCGTGTCACTACACGATGCCCCTCTAAGGTAATGCTGTTCGTAGTAATGGGTTGCGTTTTGATAATACGCGACGCTGATGGTAGGTGCTTTCGTATATTTATAAACAGGAGCATCTTCCCTTTCATTTGTTGAGTATAACACGTTGCATATGATGTCCGAAGAAATATCGTCCTCCAGTCTTCATTAATCAGTTGGTTCAGAATTCTCCTCCCCGTCGCTCCATCTCCGGCGTCCCTCAAGAAATGATATCGAGGAGATCGTCTTAATTCCAAGTAATCTTATTTTATTCTAACATATTGCTCCAAGAAGATAAGGTTGAATCATATTTAGATTCATAGCTCATTGGTTTACCCGAATAGAATTGATAGTAACAAGAACGAGAAACATCATTTTGGTGATCCCTCACTTTAGGCCTGCCTAGGCGAACAACAGAGGGGCTTGTATAATATTGCTCTGACGTCTCCCTTGAGGGGTCATTAACTTGAACTTGTTGCATTGGGGTAGGCACTACCCTACTTGGTGTTCTAAAAGAACTTTCCTTCTTGATAGAGCCTTTTGGTTGTTGAGGTTTGTGCAATTGAAGAGGAGGGAATTCCTTATCATAAGAATTTGCTCCAAATGCCTCCATATCTCTCGAGCATCCAATATGAGGGAAACGTCTTTGAGCAACGTAGTGCTTCATTTCAACTAAAGAGGAATCCATGTTTTCTTCCATCACTCTCTTATCCTTTCCAACATGAAAGATGGGTGGTTTTTCTTCATTGTTAAGGACATCTTTAGGATCCTCACGGATAATAATACCAGGGGCACTCCTCCTGTTTGTATTAGCTTTTGAGTATTAGGGACATGAACTTGGACTGAGGGTGATTTCCTCATCCTTTTCTTCATAGCCTTAGTCACCACAGGAGTAAAGCCACTATTGTCCGCGTCAGTATGCATTGGGTGAATAGAATATTCAGGTTGTGGGACAGGGCATGGTGTTGATCGTGGAATGTTTTTCGCTATAGCCATCTCCATAAGGACCAGCACCCACAATGAACCAATTTGCACGGAATTGTTTTTTGAGTTTTGCCATTAACATTTGAGTTGCTCGCATGACTTGCCATTTTACCTGTGAACAATGAATGCAGAAATAATGTTTTAGTGCTTTGTGCACAGAATTTTTTTTAATGCTTTATGCACATGTCATCTAATATTTTCTTTCTAAAAGATGAGGGAAAAAGCATGCTCCCACTATGGTCGCCAAAAATTTTGTAAGCGTCGGAATGCCCAACGTGTATAGTTTGTAAAAGAAATTCAAAATGATGCTAGTATCCATCAGAGAAATAATAATATTTGAGTAGGTTAATCTCTTCTTGACCAAGCCGTAACACCAATCTCAAGAAGAGTAGAGCAATCTCTAAATATTTACTCTGATACATATTAGTATCACTTTGTTTGTAAAAAAAATTAAGGTGCATGCTTCTAGAAATTTATTTCTTTCTGTTAATTACTCTTGTTGAAAGAAACCCCTGATTAGAAGAAAATAAAGAATTAAATAGACATCAAGAATCAAATAAAGGGAGATATCAATTTTATTATTTCTAATATATTACAAAATTGAAGAAAAAGAAGATGGGATCATGGGTCTCCAGACAATGGTCTGGAGCGCTCCTCCCTTTCAAAAATAAAAAAATGCAGAGGACCTTGTCGTTGTTGTTTCAAATTCTAAGTCTCTCTTTCTTTTTAATCTCTCCGTCTTTTCTTTCTCTTTTCTGTTGTTCCTTTTTTTATCCTCTCCCCTTGAATGGCAAATGAGGTCTCAATTTATAGGAAAGACTAAGGGGAAGTTATCGCCAGGTGTTTAAAATGGATTGGTGGGGGAGTTATTGTAACTTTCTCATTGAAACTTCCTTATCAAGATTGTTGCGTTCGTTTATCATAATGAACGTCTTCTTTACTTTTCATTTCTCAAGTTCCTATCTGCTTATCTTTCATGTTTCTAAAATAAGTGTAATTGGAGAGCCCTTATCCCTTTAAGTTGAAATAAGGTTCGTATGAGGGTGGGTATACTTGAGTTAAATTTTATAGCTAAGGCTTATGATCACATGAATTTCAAATTTACATGAGGTGCTGTCATCCTCAACTTAACACCTCACATTGATTTTGATTTATATGAGGTACTGCGGTCATCCTCAACTTAATTTTCATTTATGTGAGGTACTATACCTCACATTGATTTTGATTTGTATGAGGTATTATCATCCTCACAGTAAGTTTTATTTATAGGGCTTGTTCATATAATATTTTTTGTGTGTCTACATACCATAAATAGATAATAAAGCAATACATCACCAAAACTTCATCTAGAACATGTCGTACATGTCATATCACAGTATCTCACCATCGCAAACTATACCTCAATGATAGACAACGTCCATAAACAGTACCCGCCTGAGATGTAGGAGATGAAATATTCTATAATGTTGTCGCTCACAAAATCTTGCGGCTCATTGAATCATCATGTGGGACAGACTACCCACTCGGGCATCCTACAGAGTGTAGGCGCATCGGCATCATCAGTGTAGTGTACCGACGAACTACCCTAGGCAGTATTGAGCTATGCCCATCAACGGTACCCATGCAAACATATGCAACTCTAACTTGTCGTCTCCTATCATGATGAAACTAACATATGAGGCTACACACTCCCAAGGGTCCGTTTGCGCTCAAACCCCACACATGCACCCCTATGGCCACGCACATGTATCGACGTGTGACCCATGCATTGTGTCCGCGACCAAACATGCATAGAATATCTACATGCACAAACAACACCAAATCAGCCGACTGGCCCTTGGGGATCAGTTGACCCATGCTCAATTAGTCGACCTGTAAAACCTCATAATTTTGAAAATATTATAGAAAATAATATTAAATGATTTTTATTATGGTTGATACTATTCTTAGATGAATAAGTATGTTAGTAATCGATTTGAGATTGATTAAGTACGTATAAGAATGTATAAAAGGATAAACATGCATATACATGTGAAAAACCAATTGGCTGTAAACACCTCGGTCGGTTGACTGCCCTTTGAAATCAATCGATCGATAAGTTTTGGTCAGTCAACTGATCAAGAGGCATCAGTCGATCGATAAGCGCCAAGACTAGGTATTTGGTTTCGGGTCAGGAGGTTTTGGTTTGGGCCCGTTTGCGTATATATATACATATATACCCGAATTCTTCCCTTTTCTATTTTTCCCACGTTGTTCAGCAGCCACACTTCCCTCAAAACCCTAGAAAATTCTCTTTGAGTTTGGGAAAGCTTTGAGAAGTGAAAAGACCTAAAGGAGGGTGGGATCGTCGGCTTTAGTGAAGGAGGATCGTGTCTCTCATGTGTTTGGGAGTCCAGCATATTTTTGAGGTGAGTTTCATCTCCTTCAAACTCATCCCCTATTTTTCTTGGTTTTATTTGGTTTTATGGGATTTTTAAAACATATTTTATGAGTAAAGATCATACTTTTAATTTGTATGATATAAAGATTTGATCTTTTTGATCTAAAATATTATGAAACAGATTTCTTAACTTGGGTGTAAGTTCTAAAGTAAAATTTACATGAGATTTTACCGATTTGATTTTGTTTTTATGATGAATTTATCAATATAACCATGTTAGGGTTAGTAGATCCCTTCAAAAGTTTATATTTGTAATTTCATGTAGTAGAATAAACCCCCTCTATGTTAAACACGAGATTTATACATGTTTATACATCCCATGTTAATGATTCACAAGTTCTTTTGAGAAAAACTAGTTTATGTTCCTAAAGTCACTTTCTGTTTCCTGTACCCTGATTGGTTGACCGACCCAAAGAATTGGTTGATCGATGTACCCTGATCAGTCGACCGAAACATGGAGTCGGTCGACCGATCAAAGCTTATTTTCTAAGTGTACATTTGCGCACGTTGCCGATCGACTGATGGAACATTTTGGTCGATCGACTTAGGTTGTTTTGCATATATTATATCTTTCCTCATACTTTTGATCGTACGTCCAAAGTACGAGTTGCACATCAATACACGTGCATTATTTATAAGAGAGAAAGTTTTGGATTTTGAGCACACACGAGCTCATGGAGGTTTGTAATTTAATCTTTGAGTTTGTCATGATAGGGAGTAATGTTTATTTCATATTACGATAGTTTTGGATGCTCGAGTGGGGTTAGTTGGACACCGTAATGAGACCATGGATTGACTACACTCAGAGTGGGTTAGTTGGTATACTAAAATAAGATCACAGTAGACTACACTCCATTATGCATTATTGTGTTCCGGATTAGGCTGATATGCCTATAATCCGTAGAGCGAGCGAGTTCGGTTGTGAGTCGCATGAGATTACGCTGAACCATAGAATCCTATGAGTGCTGAGAATCTACATTTCTTTTATTTGTATTAGGTTCTGAATTATGTTGAAATGTCTATACTCCGCAGGGTGTTCGAGTAAGGTAGTGAATCACAAATTATTGCGATGAGCCACAGGATATGTGAGCACCTATACTCCACACTATATAGCTCATTTCTGATATGGCTCATTTCTGTTCTGAGTTGTTTACTATATTCTTGCTAATTATGACCGGGAACCTGTGACTTCGTACTTTATTATTTGACGCTTAGTATATTAAATTGAGTAGAAATGGTCTAGTACTTATTTCTCCTTAGTCTAATACGTTACAGGCTTATTCACGTCCCGATTCCTTTGTATTTTAGAAAGCAGGGCGTGACAGAGTACAATAATACATGAAAAATATAACTTAAATTACATCCCAATCTCGGTTGCATAACACAAATAATATGTTCCTACAATTACCAAAAAGAAATTTAGTTATATTTTTTAATTGTAATTAAAAATACATACTTTATTTGATTGATTTATTACCATCGTAAACTCTCAATCCGTGAGGTTGTGGTCTAGATAACGCATCTTACAAAACTCTATAATTATTTACGGATCCCTCCCATCCAGCTAGAACATACGAAAATAACTTGTAGGGAGTGCATGCAGCTAGAACATTTTGAGTTACACCTTTACAATCTCTAAATTGTGCAACAAGGCTAGCGAGAAGCATGGCGTCGATATGGATTCCATCTATCATGCCAATGCAATCCTATATGATATATTAAATAGTTATTAATAATAGAAAGATAAATTTAACTATTATATTATAAGTAGTTATATTATAATAATAATTAACTTAAAATAAGGATAGTATAACGGGTTGGTGACACTTCACTTGTGCTTGCTTCATGTACCACCCCCTTAAACGACAAACGGCTTCCAAGCACTTGTTAAAGTATTTTGAAATGATTTCCCCCAATCTTAGGAAATGTGACCTAACAATTCTATTTTTTTTTTTGTTTTATGGCCTATATTAAGGAACATGAGCAATTGTTCTTCTACTTTAATACCCCGTGAATCTTTTACTATGTCAGTATATCTCACTATTCTAACAATATTATGAAATGCATGTGGCCTCATTCTAACATAAGCCCTACAACTCTCATTATTGCCATTAAACACACGACTTATGTGTCTAGCTCTATATTCTATCTTCTCTTTATTTTTTACCATAGGGTGATAAGGGATTGATTTCCTTCCACTATGTATCCTCATCAAACAAGCAAACACACAAATCATCGCCGAGATAGTAACATTAGAAACCATCCTCATTAACATCTCTTCATCAATATCGTCCATCTACATTGTTTTAAAAAGAAATTTTTCCGTATAAATACTATGCATCAATCTTAATCAAGTGCTCATATAGTAAATAGAAATCAACAATGTTCAAGGATTTAAATGGAATTAACCTTAATAAACACATAGTCAAAGGTGGAATATAGAGCAAAACATATAACTCTTAGTCAAAACAAGCTCATACTTTTTAATTAAGTTTGGAAAGAAAATGCCATAAATTTCTAATGTGAGCCATGGGTTAAGCAAAAGGATAAGGTTTTTACGTGAAATGTTCTGAAAAAAGTGAAGGTTAAAGAACTAGGAGCTGATTAAAAATGAAAGGTCCTTTTTTGCTATAAGATAATGACAAAGATGGAAGTGAGAATCAAAGAGCAAAAGGTCCGAAGAATATAATTCTGTCTACTATAGACAAAAGAGGAAATTTCCACTAATTATTACCAAAAAGGTCCCAAAAGAGGCAAAAAAATCCACAACTTTAGAACTACCCACATAACAAATGCAAGTATTATCCACAAAAATTCAATAAAATTGGAAGGGAATGATCAAAGGGGAAAAGCTTCAAGTGGAAGAATCTTCAAGAACTAAGTTTAAATACAAGAGAAAAAAGAGGAATATGCCACTATTTTGTACTAGAAAAGATCCAAAGTGATAAATTTCCACGATTTCAATCTCCTAACGAATTAAATGCAAGTTTGTTCCACAACCAATCAATAAACCCATTGATTTTAACAACAATAACAGCTCAAATCTTAGATCTATAAATAATTAATAGAAAAAGAACCCAAACTTCCATCTAAAACATCACAAACTAACTCAAAATTCTCAAATTACCTTCAATTTCTCGAGTCGGCTATTCAAACCCTGAGAGAAGCCTTCAAAGAGAGCGCGAAGAAAGGAATCGAGCAGCGGCGAGAATTAGGGTTGGTTGACCAGTGAAGCACGAGTAGGGCTAAGCACGGTTCTGTCCAAACCGAAAAAACCAACCGAACTGACCCGAACCGATCCAAAAAATCGGTTTTAAGAGTAGGGCGGTTCGGGTCGGGTTGAAAACTTTTCAATCCAAACCGACCCGAACCGACCGAATACCCTATGGTCTAAATACTCATTCTTCTCAAACCCGACCCATCCCCAAAGACAAAGTCTCAGACTCTCAAACCCTAAACGCCTAAATTTCCCTTCCCCATGTCCTAGTCACCTCCTCAGTTCCTCTCTCTGACTCTCTCTCACTCCTCAGTCCTCAGTTCCACGGTCCACCTCTCTCACTTCCTCTTCCTCTTCCTCACTTCCGTAGTCTTCATGGTCGAGGCCGAAACATCTCCTCAGGCTCAGGATCTGTCTCCGACTTTAGGGGGGACACCCACACCCGTCGCCGTTGCCGAAGACGAGGTATAAACTTCATCTTTTGCTCTTCTTCAAGCTTCGAACTGCGATTATTCTTTAATTTTGATTTATTTTCTTGGATACAGCAGCTAGTAAGTTGAGATGTTGGCCTATGAGTTTCCTGTTCATTTATGTACTCCTATTCTCTTATGATTTCTGAGTTTGTGCTTTGATAACGATCCTTAATTTGTTTTCTGGTATATATGTTTTCATGGATGATGATTTTGTTCCTTTTTTCCCCTCTTGTTTTTCCAAATTAAGTCGGCAACCCCTGAAATACTACTATTTAATATTTATGGGATCCCTTACCCATCACGATATATTCTATTTTATTTAGCATTTGGCAAGTCTACTATTTAAATCATTCTGAAAATAAAGTTAGAACCGAACAAACCGAACCGAACCGCACCGAACCGACTTGCAATGGTTCGGTTCGGTTTTGAATTATATGCGGTTCAGTTCGGTTGTTCAAAATTTGGTAAAAACCGACCCGAACCGAACCGTGCTCAGCCCTAAGCACGAGCTTGCAGCTCAGAGATCCTTTGCTTTGTTCGACTTTAGCAAAAACTTCCCCCTTTTACGTTTCACGAGAAGACAGAGAATGGATCTAAGAGAGGAATCCATCCTATATCCCAAAAAAATGAAACAAACACCCCTTTAGAGCTGCTCTAGAGAGTGAATGATGTGTTATTTAATGATTTTTCATGTTTTGCCACGGCATGAAAGGAAGATTTGGGAACTTTTAAAAGGGGCTTAGGGGTTTTTGTGTAGATTAAGATCATAAATCTTCTCTAGATACTTTGGTGTAGTGAGGCATTTGGGGATATCTTCAAGTCTTTGGCTCTCTCATATCTCTGAGTAAAAGTACATTGGCAAGGGGAAGTGCCAATAAAGTTTGAACCATTATAACAGTGGAGGATCTTGTTGACATCCTAAGCATGTTTTCTACACCTATAAAAGTCCTTTTGATAGGGATAGGGTGAGAAGTTTAGTCCAGATCATCCTATATAGGGTGAGAAGTTTAGTCCAGATCATCCTATGTGGTAGAGCTTTTACCTTTGATGAGTTTACCAAGGCAAAAATGAAATCACCTACTCTTTAAGGAGGACAATAGTTCCTCTTTTCTTCACTAGTCTGACAGGGTTCAATAGTAAACAAAGATGGATGAGATGATAGTGGATTAGCCCACCACAGCCAGCAAAGGACTGAAGGGTTAATCTTCTCTGTCGCGTGTTCAGTGACTAGTAGTCAGGGACCCCAGTATTAGGGATTAGGGGCAATCAAGTAAATTGATGTCAGCTGATAAGGGAATAAAAGTTACCCCTCTAGCTTCAAATCAGTAGGCTTAAAGGAGAAATTGGAGGGACTAGGTGATTCGGTTGAGCCATTCTGATTCTGTTCCTCTTGTAATAAAGTTCTAACTAGATGTAGTGGATCTCCTACAAACTTTTTTCAGCATGAAATTAATTGACAAAGAAGAAGGAAAGATGCTAGGGTTATTTTGGACAAAAATAACATGGAAAAGTTTGGGCTACTCAACCCGGTCCAATTAGGCCCCTGTAATCAAGACCAACAATTAAGGGAAGACTCGTTTGATCCAACAATGAACCAAGCTCATATTGCTCGACCTCATTTTATGAGTGATTCAATAGATGCAGCATCCTCTCAATTAGGCCCACCTAGTTTTACAAAAAGGATCAGCCTAAGAAAAGTCATCGACTCCAAAGCAGCATATTGATGTCAGCCCTTTAATAGGTATCTCTCTTGCAATCAGAGGGTTTGGCTGATGGTGTTCGTCTTTGTCTTCTTCTTAATTTTCACAAGATGCAGAAATAGTGACTTGCTCTCTCATCTACCTATTATTTTTACGAATTGCGTAGCAACCTCAAAGTAAAAACTTATGTATCCTCCTCTCCGGAAATGTACATATTCCCACCTTTCTTAGATAGTTTGTCCAATTACACCCCCCAGGTGTAACCCACATTGATAAGAACACACCAAAACCCGTTCTTAGTAACCAAAGTGTTTCTTTTTGTAGTTTTTTTTAAACACACCCATGTGTTTATTTTTAACGCTTTTCAATCAAATTTATATTATTATGTAATAGCAGGCGCGGCGATTGAAGCGAACGGCCGCCGAGGGGCGGCGACTTGCGCGACGGAGAAACACCGGCGAGAAGCGGCAGTGACGGGACCCCGGCGCGGCGACAGCGCGTGAGCGGAGGCCACTTCGGCATCGACGATGACCTGCGACCGAGAGCGGCTGGAAGACGACCACCGGAGCGGGCTGTCGTGTCACGGTAACGGGTCGATGGGCGGCCGCGCGGCCACGGCGGCGACGGTGGCGCGGCGGTTACGGCACGACGCATGGCGACAGCAGTAGCCGCAATGGGCGCCCCCCCGTGGCGACATGATGAAGTGCCAGCGGAGCGGCGACGACGGCGGGCAGCGCGCGGAGGCGAACGGCGCTGACGGCGCGGCGAACCCAAAAACCGTTCAGTGCAGGATCCGGCCGGCGACGACGGCGGCGGCGCTAGCAGTGGTGGCGGGCGCCTGGGCCGGTGCAGCAGGGCGAAGTGGTTCGCGGCGAGACGCAGCGGACGACCGACAAGCGCGGCGGGCAGGCGGACGACCAGGAGTGTGCGCGCGACGTGTCCGTACGAGCAGGGGCGGGCGGGGACGGCGACGGCGCGATGGCAGCAGGTTTAGATGAAAAAACGGACAGTGACGCGTGCGGAACGACCGCGGGCTATGTCGGGAGGCTCTGCGTTGGCAACGTCACAGAGTAATACAATCAGGCGTGCGGTGCGTTAGTTTTGGCAGGAGAAGTGCGTTGCGTGTGGGCGCGGCGACCGGCGGGTACGACGTTGAATTAGATGAAAAAACGGACTCAAAACCTTTGGGTGTTTTAAGAACAGCGTTTTTTTTTAGATTTTTAAAAAAGGGTCAGTCAAAATCACTGACCCGAGTTGCAACACGTTTCATGTTTTAAAAACAACGGCAAAAAGTCATGGTTGCCAAACGCTCTTAATAGAAAGCAATCTCACGTTTTTCTCTCGAAGAATTTTTTAAACACCCTTCTTTTTTTTTTAAACTTACCCCTTGAGTTTTTTACTAAAAACGATTTTTGTTTACTCGTCTAAATAGTCAGGGGTTCGCCCTACCTCACATTTACGTACATAGTATTAGGGTTTAGAATATAATTAGGTCCGTTTCACCTCCTAATAGTCGGGGTTGGCAACATACATAGAAATGGATTAAGACTAATTAGTATATTTTGTGTAATAAATCAAGTGGTCTATTATTGTAGAAAAAAAAATATGAAGGATTTATTAAAAAATTCTTCCTCTTCTCTCTCCTTGCGTTTCCCGAATCCCCTACACGAACATTGCTTTTCATCTTGAAAAAAGAACAAAATTCCGATTTAACCATTTATTGTTTTTATTAAAAAATTATGACCATCACTTTTTATTATCAAAACCTGACCCATTTGTGCCACTCCAGCAGCTCGGCTCACGAAACTTGGTCGGTTTTTTTACAATACATGCCGGCTAATATCAGCGGGTTACCAACCACACACTATTTAGTCATGTCGGGTTGGCAAACCCGATATTAATAAGGGCACGCTAAAATAGTCGGGTTCCAACCCCGATAATTTGCCTGCTAATTGGTCGGGTTGGCAAACCGACCATTTGCAAGAGTTCACTTCGCCTATGACAAATGGTCGGGTTCCCACCCGCATTTCGCAGAGATCTCACCCTTCCAAGCCTCGCGACAGGTTTTGACAAAGCTAAGGTAAATAGTCGGTCCACCCCGACTATTTGTTCATCTGGGCCGACTTATTTAAGGTCCACTTCTCTCTCATCATTTCGTTCTATACGGTCCTTCTCTTCATTGCGTCGTCTCTCTCAACTCCTTTGAGCAACATATCGATCTTTCTTCTTCTTTTGTGCGGAATTCTTAGGCGGTGATTCAACAGGTACCTCTCTCCTTCTCTCCTCTTTGACACTGACAATCTAGGTAATTTCTTCAAATGATTATAGTGATTTGAACTTATTTGTAGTGTTATTTTAGAAATTTTATTTTTTGTAGTTGAAATAAATATTGGGGCCTAGAATACTATTTTGGTTAGAATTTGGGGTAATTTTAGTTAGAATGGGGTTACGTTGTAATGCTGTTGGGCTGCATTAGATTTGGGTATTAATTGATAATATTTTTTAATTTTTTGATAAATGTATAATTTTTGATTGGTATAGGTTGACAGTAATTTTTTATTGCTTTCCTTACGGGACGATTAGTATGAATGAATAATTAGCATGTACGTCGAGGGGTGACCAATTCCGTTAATGATATCGGAATTCATACAGTTACTTTATTGGGTTAGTGAAATTCATGGGAGTTACGACAATGACCCCACGAGATGCAGGCTAAAATAATATCATATTGGCAAACTAATGATAATTTGAGTCCTGTTGAGCTCATCACACAGATTTCCAATGGATTTTTTTTGAGCAATGCTCACAAACAATGGATTCATAGATAGAATTGTTTATTGACCGTGCCACATGTACGGCCGAATATTCACTCAGGAGAATAACATCTTTGTTTGGAGTTGGAGTCGTGAAGCTTTATTCTTACTTCGAGTGAATCGAGACTCAACTTTCAGGATAAGAGGTGCGTGGCATCTCATATAGGGGTTGAAAGAAGTGCCTCTGATGGTGAAGTTGAGTTAGTCCATTTGAAACGCCAATTTGTGGGGTGAGATGATGAAGGATCTGGCTGGCCAGATAAAGCTTGTTAATATCATGATATGTGGAGTACGTAGAAAACCACCCCGACGAGTTTGAGTGTGACGTTTCGTTACTTCCACAGCATATGATATCCGCACCATTATGGTGAAAGCTTATTCCAATAGAGGAGATGATGAGAGTTCCATTCGTGTTGGTGATTATTTGAGCATCTAAAGAAATTGTAGATATATTCCGTGATTATCAATCAAAAGTGTCAATTAAACGCAAATTAAAAGCAATCGTACAGTTTGATGGAATCTTTTATTATGAATACACAAAGGCAAGGTCGGCAGACCGATGATTTCTGCTTTGTTCTAAGTTATATGCATTTGCCCGGTAAGAACTTATGGGTATTAGAGATCAATACTGCCGGGTGTTCATACTGTACATCCCAAATGTTCGAGGAGATCACATGGGCTCCGCTCTTACATACTCGGATTGATTATATGCCAGATTAAAGAAGCGTTAACTAGGCCTATCTAATGAGAAGGCTGTTCATATGATAAGTGGATTGAATTCGTTATATCAAGGTGGATGCGGTTCGATGCAAAAATATTGGTATCATTGGTTAAAGTTTACGTACTACCTCAATATCTTGATGCGATCAAAAAGAAGCATTCCTGGATCTATACAACTATAAACAAGAGTAATCCGGGAGTTCATAATTACTCTGTATTTTTTTTTGTATTTGGTTCTTCGATCGGAGGAGTTAAATTTGTCGGCCAATCCTTAGCATTGATGCCACTTATACTGGTAAATAATAAGGGTTGTATTGCTTGTCGCTACAGGAGTAGATGCGTGAGCTTATTTCTTGGCTCGCCAGTTGTGACGCGAAATAGTGAATTGGGAGTGGTTTTTTTCTTGATCAATTAATTTTTAGTGGTACCATCACTAGAAAAAATTACTTTTATATCTGGATGAAAGTATTCCAAATAGCATTTCTATCAGGAGATTTGGCTCTGATCACATACGCTATTGATACGCACATTAGAAGTATAGATCCCTGAAAATCCGGTCTGAGTATCCTCAATACCACCGTTGCAAATACATCTAGGTCAGGTGCGGTCAAGAACCTCTCCATCACTGAAATGTTCTTCCCTGTTATCCACCTCCGAGTATAGCACTGGTGAATTGTTCCGCAAATCTTGAACGATACGTACTTTTCGGGATTTCTCTCGTATTACCTCCATAGGGACTCGGGATATGTTTTGTATGCCCACATTGTCGTACAACACGTCGGAGCATGTGTCATACTCGACATCTCAAAACATATGATCGGACGCAGCAGCACAATATACGCTCTTTCTGATGCTTATCTGGTATGATCTAAAAACTTGTTCATAGTAAAATCCTTGAAACCTAATAAAAAAGAAAAGTAAACAATTTCATACATCGAGGATGAAATTTATATAGTATATGTCGTCCGATTGATCGAGCTTGTCCTAATAGAAGTTTTCATAGCCCTTGGTAGGTAATGATTAGATCATTCTTATTATACAATAGTGGATTAAATTAAACAATGTATAAAATACATATATATATTTTTAAAAAGAAACATTAGTATCTGCAGCTAAGAAATATGTGCCTATCGAGAGCACGATGCTCTTCAAGTGATTATGGCTTAACCCAAATCACATATCCAAGATCCATATCTGTATGCAGAGTGAAACAACCTTGAATTGTGTTTTGAATAAGAGCATTTTGTCATGCTCCTATATCAGATACGGCTAACGCTGACGCATTGCCACCATGACAAATCCCTCAATCCACAAGATCCTCCAGGAGTGCAACGCCCTTCCGTGAACCGAATCCTTCGTGGATCGTAAATAGAAAGTAAGCCGATCAGTGACATAATGTATGGCACGGCATACATTGACATCTCCTCGGTCGCAATCGATGCAGCTCATAAAATTTTGTTCAACCATAATTTGATTACCTTCACACTCATGTGAGGAATTTGACCCAACAATAATCACTGTGCCTTCATTAAGTCGTCCTACCTGTGACAGCACTTACATCACGTCGGAGTCCAAGCAAAACCCTACATCCTGCAATGTAAGTGTCGACTCTTCTTGGCGAGGTGGAATGGTTTGTCTCGGAGCCTTCCATCGTTCAAGTAGTGCTGTCAAGAGGCCAATCAAGTCTCCACCGCATTTAAATTTAGTGACACTCAAAGAACATGTTACGAACAATAAATATGTTGACATGTGTATCGGTCAATCTCCAGTCGAGTGTTCACGAATGGGACAACGAAGTAATGCTCGGGCTGCATTGTAATAAACATGTAAAGTCGAAACATACCAATAACTTTAGAATAAATCTTTCGAATGAAAATGTAATTATAATAATATCTTAATTACGCTGCCCAGTGTCAAATCTTCGCGGATCGATGTCATGTGTCATAAAGACCTCATAAGCGTCAATGGCCCCGCCCCCGCGCCATAGCTGCAACATAATATATGATATACAATGAAACACAATATGATGTATACTATGGAGTAAATAAATGAAAAAAGTATACAACAAGTTGAATAAATAACATAGAATAGCAATAAGATTATAACCATTAAGTGCTATTTATTTGGAAGTTGGGACAGATAAGCATCTCCTTTGCTCTGGTTTGTCCTACACATATCCAAATCTATTTGTTTTTGGATCCTTCTCGACCTCCATCCTCGTACGCTTATGGCGTGTTTATCTCTGGGCGTGCCGCTTGGCCTGCTTAAATTCAGGAGGTAAACATGCGGCCCGATATGGGGGGCCAGTAATGACTATCTACAATATGGATAATAAAACTGTATACTGTAATGAAATCCTATAAGTGGATAATGTCGACTACGAACGTATGTGTAATTATGTATTTGCAGACCCCAAATTGCTTGTCACCTATAAAGACATGTGCACAATGGGCAATTTTGTCTAATCATTGGAAATTTAGCATGGTGGTATAGCCATTGCTTGTCCTAGCGTAGATTGACGTGTAATATGACCGGTAATGTCTGTTAACTCCTCTATTCATCTCAATAAAATCTCACTAATCTTAGCACTCGTGGCACTACTTGACAGGAGCATCAGCTTATATCATTCTTCCATTTCTTTTGGGGTGCAACAACGTCGCCAGCACTTTGGCTCATGATCCTGACTCGCGCTTGACAAAATACCTTTAATAATTTTTTTTTTTAATAGTCTATAAAATGTCTCGCAACAACGCGTGAAGGGCATATGCTCGAGCAGTTAAGTACGCCATTGAAGCGATCATCAGAATAATTTATTTCCTCATGCAAAATAGAATCTCGCTCATCTATACTATGAGCCGGCCGTCGAACGTAATCGGCCTTATACAAACAGTCCAATCTGATATGATCAATCAATTGCAGCTGAAATGTGCCTTTGATGATCCGATCCGACATACAGCATTCGTGTAACACTCTCTTGACAAAGAAGTTTTGTAAATGACTTGACCAGACAGTCTCTTTTTAATAATAAGCTCTAATGTGCGTATCAATAGCGTATGTGATCAGAGCCAAATCTCCTGATAGAAATGCTATTTGGAATACTTTCATCCAGATATAAAAGTAATTTTTTCTAGTGATGGTACCACTAAAAATTAATTGATCAAGAAAAAAACCACTCCCAATTCACTATTTCGCGTCACAACTGGCGAGCCAAGAAATAAGCTCACGCATCTACTCCTGTAGCGACAAGCAATACAACCCTTATTATTTACCAGTATAAGTGGCATCAATGCTAAGGATTGGCCGACAAATTTAACTCCTCCGATCGAAGAACCAAATACAAAAAAAAATACAGAGTAATTATGAACTCCCGGATTACTCTTGTTTATAGTTGTATAGATCCAGGAATGCTTCTTTTTGATCGCATCAAGATATTGAGGTAGTACGTAAACTTTAACCAATGATACCAATATTTTTGCATCGAACCGCATCCACCTTGATATAACGAATTCAATCCACTTATCATATGAACAGCCTTCTCATTAGATAGGCCTAGTTAACGCTTCTTTAATCTGGCATATAATCAATCCGAGTATGTAAGAGCGGAGCCCATGTGATCTCCTCGAACATTTGGGATGTACAGTATGAACACCCGGCAGTATTGATCTCTAATACCCATAAGTTCTTACCGGGCAAATGCATATAACTTAGAACAAAGCAGAAATCATCGGTCTGCCGACCTTGCCTTTGTGTATTCATAATAAAAGATTCCATCAAACTGTACGATTGCTTTTAATTTGCGTTTAATTGACACTTTTGATTGATAATCACGGAATATATCTACAATTTCTTTAGATGCTCAAATAATCACCAACACGAATGGAACTCTCATCATCTCCTCTATTGGAATAAGCTTTCACCATAATGGTGCGGATATCATATGCTGTGGAAGTAACGAAACGTCACACTCAAACTCGTCGGGGTGGTTTTCTACGTACTCCACATATCATGATATTAACAAGCTTTATCTGGCCAGCCAGATCCTTCATCATCTCACCCCACAAATTGGCGTTTCAAATGGACTAACTCAACTTCACCATCAGAGGCACTTCTTTCAACCCCTATATGAGATGCCACGCACCTCTTATCCTGAAAGTTGAGTCTCGATTCACTCGAAGTAAGAATAAAGCTTCACGACTCCAACTCCAAACAAAGATGTTATTCTCCTGAGTGAATATTCGGCCGTACATGTGGCACGGTCAATAAACAATTCTATCTATGAATCCATTGTTTGTGAGCATTGCTCAAAAAAAATCCATTGGAAATCTGTGTGATGAGCTCAACAGGACTCAAATTATCATTAGTTTGCCAATATGATATTATTTTAGCCTGCATCTCGTGGGGTCATTGTCGTAACTCCCATGAATTTCACTAACCCAATAAAGTAACTGTATGAATTCCGATATCATTAACGGAATTGGTCACCCCTCGACGTACATGCTAATTATTCATTCATACTAATCGTCCCGTAAGGAAAGCAATAAAAAATTACTGTCAACCTATACCAATCAAAAATTATACATTTATCAAAAAATTAAAAAATATTATCAATTAATACCCAAATCTAATGCAGCCCAACAGCATTACAACGTAACCCCATTCTAACTAAAATTACCCCAAATTCTAACCAAAATAGTATTCTAGGCCCCAATATTTATTTCAACTACAAAAAATAAAATTTCTAAAATAACACTACAAATAAGTTCAAATCACTATAATCATTTGAAGAAATTACCTAGATTGTCAGTGTCAAAGAGGAGAGAAGGAGAGAGGTACCTGTTGAATCACCGCCTAAGAATTCCGCACAAAAGAAGAAGAAAGATCGATATGTTGCTCAAAGGAGTTGAGAGAGACGACGCAATGAAGAGAAGGACCGTATAGAACGAAATGATGAGAGAGAAGTGGACCTTAAATAAGTCGGCCCAGATGAACAAATAGTCGGGGTGGACCGACTATTTACCTTAGCTTTGTCAAAACCTGTCGCGAGGCTTGGAAGGGTGAGATCTCTGCGAAATGCGGGTGGGAACCCGACCATTTGTCATAGGCGAAGTGAACTCTTGCAAATGGTCGGTTTGCCAACCCGACCAATTAGCAGGCAAATTATCGGGGTTGGAACCCGACTATTTTAGCGTGCCCTTATTAATATCGGGTTTGCCAACCCGACATGACTAAATAGTGTGTGGTTGGTAACCCGCTGATATTAGCCGGCATGTATTGTAAAAAAACCGACCAAGTTTCGTGAGCCGAGCTGCTGGAGTGGCACAAATGGGTCAGGTTTTGATAATAAAAAGTGATGGTCATAATTTTTTAATAAAAACAATAAATGGTTAAATCGGAATTTTGTTCTTTTTTCAAGATGAAAAGCAATGTTCGTGTAGGGGATTCGGGAAACGCAAGGAGAGAGAAGAGGAAGAATTTTTTAATAAATCCTTCATATTTTTTTTTCTACAATAATAGACCACTTGATTTATTACACAAAATATACTAATTAGTCTTAATCCATTTCTATGTATGTTGCCAACCCCGACTATTAGGAGGTGAAACGGACCTAATTATATTCTAAACCCTAATACTATGTACGTAAATGTGAGGTAGGGCGAACCCCTGACTATTTAGACGAGTAAACAAAAATCGTTTTTAGTAAAAAACTCAAGGGGTAAGTTTAAAAAAAAAAGAAGGGTGTTTAAAAAATTCTTCGAGAGAAAAACGTGAGATTGCTTTCTATTAAGAGCGTTTGGCAACCATGACTTTTTGCCGTTGTTTTTAAAACATGAAACGTGTTGCAACTCGGGTCAGTGATTTTGACTGACCCTTTTTTAAAAATCTAAAAAAAAACGCTGTTCTTAAAACACCCAAAGGTTTTGAGTCCGTTTTTTCATCTAATTCAACGTCGTACCCGCCGGTCGCCGCGCCCACACGCAACGCACTTCTCCTGCCAAAACTAACGCACCGCACGCCTGATTGTATTACTCTGTGACGTTGCCAACGCAGAGCCTCCCGACATAGCCCGCGGTCGTTCCGCACGCGTCACTGTCCGTTTTTTCATCTAAACCTGCTGCCATCGCGCCGTCGCCGTCCCCGCCCGCCCCTGCTCGTACGGACACGTCGCGCGCACACTCCTGGTCGTCCGCCTGCCCGCCGCGCTTGTCGGTCGTCCGCTGCGTCTCGCCGCGAACCACTTCGCCCTGCTGCACCGGCCCAGGCGCCCGCCACCACTGCTAGCGCCGCCGCCGTCGTCGCCGGCCGGATCCTGCACTGAACGGTTTTTGGGTTCGCCGCGCCGTCAGCGCCGTTCGCCTCCGCGCGCTGCCCGCCGTCGTCGCCGCTCCGCTGGCACTTCATCATGTCGCCACGGGGGGGCGCCCATTGCGGCTACTGCTGTCGCCATGCGTCGTGCCGTAACCGCCGCGCCACCGTCGCCGCCGTGGCCGCGCGGCCGCCCATCGACCCGTTACCGTGACACGACAGCCCGCTCCGGTGGTCGTCTTCCAGCCGCTCTCGGTCGCAGGTCATCGTCGATGCCGAAGTGGCCTCCGCTCACGCGCTGTCGCCGCGCCGGGGTCCCGTCACTGCCGCTTCTCGCCGGTGTTTCTCCGTCGCGCAAGTCGCCGCCCCTCGGCGGCCGTTCGCTTCAATCGCCGCGCCTGCTATTACATAATAATATAAATTTGATTGAAAAGCGTTAAAAATAAACACATGGGTGTGTTTAAAAAAAACTACAAAAAGAAACACTTTGGTTACTAAGAACGGGTTTTGGTGTGTTCTTATCAATGTGGGTTACACCTGGGGGGTGTAATTGGACAAACTATCTAAGAAAGGTGGGAATATGTACATTTCCGGAGAGGAGGATACATAAGTTTTTACTTTGAGGTTGCTACGCAATTCGTAAAAATAATAGGTAGATGAGAGAGCAAGTCACTATTTCTGCATCTTGTGAAAATTAAGAAGAAGACAAAGACGAACACCATCAGCCAAACCCTCTGATTGCAAGAGAGATACCTATTAAAGGGCTGACATCAATATGCTGCTTTGGAGTCGATGACTTTTCTTAGGCTGATCCTTTTTTTCTAAACAAACCCTTTCATAGTTTTTTTCTAAAACTAGACCCCCTTGAGGTTTTTTTACAAAAATCGACTCATTTTGTCTTACTCCGGTTTCTAAATAGTCAGGGGTTGCCAACCCCGACTATTTAATACATAGAATATTAGGGTTTAGAGTTATAATTAGGGGTTTACCACCTCCTAAATAGTCGGGGTTGGCAACACCGACTATATAGGAATCGGATTAAGATAAAAGGGTTTACCACCTCCTAAATAGTCGGGGTTGGCAACACCGACTATATAGGAATCGGATTAAGATAAAATAAGTCTATTTTTGTAAATAAAACTCAAGATGGTCTATATTTAGAAAAAAAAATATGAAAGGATTTATTTAAAAAATTTCTTCTTTTTCTCTCTCCTGCGTTTCCCGAATCCCCCTACCACCGAACATCTCTTTTCACCTCTCTGAAAAAGAACAAATTTTCGATTTAAACTCATTTAATTTTTTTATTAAAAAATTAGACCCAATCCACTTTTTATTATCAAAACCGACCCATTTCGTGCCACGTCAGCAGCGTGGCCACGAAATG
>NW_017973731.1:0-2175 GCF_001876935.1 Asparagus officinalis
ACTATAGATTAATTTTGAAAAAATTTCAGCGGTCTACCAATCCACGAATTTGATGTGTGCTAGTTAAAAGTTTTGAAAATTTAGAGTTTTTTTTAAGATTTTTAAATTTTGAAGGAGTTTTTTAAAAATTTTGAGGTTAATTTTGGCAAATTTTAATTTTTTTGGTGTCTAAGGGTAATATCTTGAATTCATCTTATTTTATTTATAAATTTTAGAATTTTAGGGTGGCTTTTTATAATTTAAACTTTTGAAGGTGTTTCTATAATTTTTGAGATATTGAGGGTGTTAATTAAAAAATTTAAATTTAAATGTCAAAAATTTTAGGTGTATCATGGTAATCTCTTGAATTCATCTGTATTGTTTGTAAGTTTTAAATTTTTAGAATTTTAATGTGCTTGTTTGTAATTTAAACTTTTGAGGGTGTTTCTATAATTTTTGAGACATTGAGGTGTTAACTGTAAATTTTAAATTCTTTACAAACTGATGTTAATTTTTTAATTTTATGTTTTTTATTTTAAGTTTTGAAACATTTGGATGAGTTTTATAATTTTGAACTTTTCAGGGTCTTTTCTGTAAATTTAAAACTTTTTATGGTTTTTTTGCAATACTTCATGTATTATAATATGTTATCTACTTGTAATTTCTTTATCTTAACAAACTAATATTATTTTTATGTTTTATATATTTTATTAATATTAGTTTTTTTAAATTGTTAAGCTAAACATGGTTCACATAGGATTAGGATAAGATATGATTATGATTAGGATAGATTAAGATATAAATAAAATTTAAAATAGTGAAGGATAATATTGACCATTGAAAATTAGGATTTGATTATAGATAAGGTAGTTCAAACTATAAAGGGGTATATTTGTCTAAAAAAGATTTTCCGAACTCGTGCTTTTAAAGGGAGTATGATATACATATACATACATATATGCATATACTATATAGGTGTATATACATATATATATGTATGTATGTATATGTATATTTATATGTATACGTATACATATACATATGCATATGCATATGCATATGTATATATATATCTATATATATATGAAATAGTATATGTATATGTATACCACAATTGGTATACAATATACTATACATATTATATATATATATATATATATATATATATATATTATATAATACTAGTTTTTACACACGTGCAATGCACGTCGTTTAATATCATGATTAAGTATTTTGGCAGTTTGTGCTCATTTTTCTTTAACCTTACATCCCAATTTTTTTTTTTATGTTTTTTAAATAGAATACACTAATTTAATTTTCATGTTGATATTTGAATTGATAAAAAACAAATATAATTTAAAAATAATTTGAAATTTTCAATATTATTTTGACCGATTAGAAACTAAGCTTTATTTGAGAAAGTATAGTATTGCAAGTGAATAATATTAAAATAGTGTTATACAAGGAAGGCTGAATATTTATAACCAATATGGCAAAATGATTGATTTAAAGTATGTTAAAACGATGCAAAAGAGAATATGAAGTTTAAGGTTGTAGAGAAGCTTGATAGGTGAGTATGACCTGAGTGAGTAGCTTAATTTGAATCTCTAGATTGACTCGCAATACCATGACTATTTATTGCAATTTTCGTATGTTTCAGCACCGGAGTGTTTGCTGGGGGATCGGTCACGAACTGTTCGAGCTAATTGTCATACAGACAACTCCGAGATGGAAACATGGCATTCTTATTTTGTACAAAATTTTCAACTATCTTTGTCCACCAATTAAATTATGTGTTCTTATTTTGTACAAAATATATTTATCACGAGGAGAGATCAACATCATTAAATTAACGTTTGTACACTACTTGTCTGTCATATATCCATCATGTTGTTTATGTATTTTCAGATAATGATATGTTGTCTTTCTTGTTGGGTAGATTTTTCAGCAGTTATTGTATATACGAACTTACCAAAAGACTCGACCCACGTGTTCACATACATGGATGCATTTTAGGCAACCCTGCTACACTTTATGTAGGATCTGAAATAGATACACTTGAACACTAGAGGGTGGGTGAATAGTGTTCTTTTAAAATTAATGCAAAGTATACTATAAATTGCAAAGAAAAATTGCAATCTCAGAAATTCACAATCACAAACACAAGGATTTTATACTGGTTCCACCAATCCGGTG
>NW_017973731.1:4615-8195 GCF_001876935.1 Asparagus officinalis
ATACCTATTTCAAGTGTAGAGGACTGATTTGGTTTACTGTTTATGCTACAGTAATTATTATATCATTCACTGTACCATGAACAGTAATTCTTTGGATCCTTCCATAAGTATAGAAGAGTAGATGTGAAATGCTTAGACATATCTAGACTCAATTTTTAGCACTGACCTCTATATTTTATGACTTGGTGCTTTTTTCCCTCTTCTCTTTTGATCCTTTTCTTCCTCTCTGATCTTTTGAAACCATAACATTCCCATGTTTGTTTGCACCATTATAATGCTTTACTTAGGAATTTCATTACAAGAAGCCAATCTAGTGTCATCTTGATTGAAATGCGCTCTCTCCGAAAAAGGTTAATGAGAAGATATGTAGAACTTTGAGGGTTTAATAAGTTGCTGACTATAAAGGCCATTTAGGGACCAGAGAGTTGACTAGCTGGTAGCCATGAACTAGAGCCTAGGGATCAATGATATGTATATAATAAGAAAAAGTAAGACTTCCCTTCACCAATGTATATGGGCCTACTAAAAGCTTTCATTCAGGTTGAAGCTTTAGAAACTTTTAATGACATCAAATAGGTGCAGAAGAAGCTTGATGGTTTTCAAGTGATTATAAATACAATAAATATAAATGGTATTCTTTTCAATAAAGTGGATACCTATTGTGAGTAAAGGCTAGCTCAGTTTGAAAAAATAGCTCAAAAGATCAAGTTATTTCATGCAGAAACCAATCTTGAGAGAGATCTCAATAGATCAAACTTTTCTCTGTTGATGGTCATGATATCTACATATAGACGTGGAACTGTATGACCTTAGAAAAGGACGATCATAACATGACCAAGAGTTTATGAAACTTGTGGAAAGAAAAATTAGACCCACTAAATGATCTGAGACCAGTCATGCCATGTTCAACAGAGATTACAACAAATTAATGAGCCACAGCTATCTGAAGCTACCATACTGGTGAAGCCATTAGCCACAGATTGACTTAATACTCTTTGAGTGAATCATAAAATGGCGATATAGCTTTCCCCATGAAGTAAATGGATATGGGTTAGACCTCCCTGAGGAATTCATGGTTATCAACCATTACTCTTGCAGATGATGAATCACAACAGCATACACAAAATCATTGCATTATGCTATCTATGACTATTGCAAGTTACACCAATACCTACTTGTGCATTTCAGTGTGAGACTTGTTAGTGTTCTTCGGTGAACTTGCAATTATAAGAAGAAAGCTTCTTTTGGACCATGCACCGAAAGGAAACATCATCACTAGTGAAGGGAGTGATATTATCATGATCCATTAGAGAATTATATGTTGGTCCATAAGTGCGCCTCTTGGTTGCATGCTAGTGATAAAAAAGTAAAGTTAAAGAAAAAGGATAAAATTGATGGTTTCAGTGGGATAGAAGTATAGGAAATTGATGAGCACTTTATCACTGCCTTGGAACTCAATTTCTGACGACTGGAAGGCACCACTGTCAATAAAGCTGTATGTAGAGAGGGCTAAAGCAACAAGCTGAATTCACAGAATGGAAATCCAAATACTCAAGAATGTTAAATTGGAAGGATACTCTCAGCAATGTGAACATTACAGAGATGCAGCATTGTGCCACTTGAGTTCAAAGTGAGTGACAGTGAATTGATTGAACAACATATGCATCCACAACAAATAATTGGTTAAGTACTACTAATTTGCATGCTACTTTGCTTCTGCAGTATTATTTCTGAAGGTAAATTAGTTCTGTTCAGCATAGAATTGGAGCAAAGTTTTTTAACCTCGAGTTAATCTAATAAGGCTGGATTTCTCCTTCCTCCTAATGAGATGCATATTTGTAAATGTATCATACAAGAGTTTTTTCATTTTTCTTTTAGATTCCTAGATTGTGATAAAATTTCAATTTACAATTGTCTGTCCTGAAATGTTTGTTCCACGAGTTTCTCAGGCTATATTTGTACTTTTCAGACGACAGAACTTATTTCAGAGATTGAGTTACTTGAAGAAGAGATAGCAAATCGCGAGCAACATGTTCTTTCTCTATACAGAACGATCTTCGATCAATGTGTCAGTGCACCATCTTCAGCGCAAAGTTCAGGCATGGCATCTCCTGCACATACAAAATCTGGATCAAGGAAGCACCCGAGCATTATTTCTAGCACATTTTGTTCTTCAAAGAAGTTCCCTTTGAAAAGTCTCAATGTTCTGGTCTCGGTTAAAGAGTATGGGAAAAGCAACCTATTGGTAAAGCCCAAGTTAAGGAACGAATCATTGTTGAAGGGGAACACAAAGTTTCATGTTGAGAGCAACTTTTCAGACCGTATGGAGGTAGAATCTAACCGACCTTTAGACATACATCTTTTCAGTTTGTTTCAGATTTTTAGACCTTTCAGGAAAAATGATGCTTTTTATTATTTTGCTTTGTGCTGTTGTCATGAAATGGTATAATATACTATCACCATACTCCGAACCTACAAATTAACATAAACAACACTGTTTCAAAGATACTTACAACTATATGTTAGATAAGGCATACCTACCTACTGCAGCTTATACATTTCTGCAATTTTGCAATTTTTTCTGCTTAGGAAAAGAGTTGTAGTTAGTAAATCATTTTGGTTAAATATACATTGCTATTAAGTACCAAAATATTGGAACTGGGTGTTACATTGTTGAAATTTTTGGTTTAAAGTATCAGCCAATATGTTTTGACTGTATGTTCATGTTTTAAGCTATGCCTGTCAACTTATCAAAATCTCTAAAAGAAAAAAAAAGAAAAGAAAAATCAACCTCGTAGAATCCTGGCTATGCACTGACATTGTGATATTGGCTAAGAACAAATCACACAGGAAATTTGAAGTTGCAATTACCAAATATTGATTTGATAATGTTACCCCTGAATGCTGAAACTGCAGGGACCACCAAAATTATTCATATTAATAGCAATAAAGGGATACTGCAACCGATACTGAGATCGGAAACTTTGGAAAATTTTACTTAAAAACCAGTAGCCAAAAATGTGAGAACTATATTCTTGCATAGTTGGAAAACTTGTGAAAAAAATAAGTACTTTGGATGCTGTAATTTATTTGAAACACAATTAATGATCCTTTTTGTTCTCATTGCATCATGTATATGTTCCTTAAATCTAATTGAACTGTTGGATTCATGAAATATTCGATGATTATACGCTAGAAGTGGACTCTCATCAAGTTTTACAAAGGTGCTCTCAGCTAGTAACTAGATTTTTGATTTTTGAACTAAGGTTAGGTGGTTCCTTGCATGAAATCTTGGTGCAAGGATTTACTACTAGGCCTATTAATTAGGATTCTTGTAATTCCTACCTACGGTTCTGAGGAGTGTTTGGTTCATGGGCCGTGTGGGACTGGGATTTAGGGTGAGATTAAAACTGGTAGAATTGTTATAGTAAATCTCATTTCGATGTTTGGTTAGTTTATTTCGGTTCATAATAGGATTGATATTGAAACCAAGGTTGCTGATAGCGGATAGCGTCGCGTTACGGCGAGCTACCGCTAAGGCTATTTCGGGTTATTGCGACAAAATAGCGACAAATAGCGC
>NW_017973731.1:8934-11401 GCF_001876935.1 Asparagus officinalis
TAAATAATCCAAAATTATAAAAAATTCTAAAAATTATGCAATGCATATTTAATGCAATTCTGAAGATATACAAGATGAATGAAAATATATATTTGTGAACTTTCACATAGAAAATCTCTCTTTGCAAGTTAACATTTCAACAGGCATATGCACATTTATGAGTTACTATAAAAAAGAAATAAATAATTGAGAAAGATTGCACATCAAATACAAATTTTTTTACTGTTAAAATAGCTACAGTAAATTAGCTAAGATACAATTGATTTTTTACTGTTAATTCATATATTTACATCAAGTTGCAACCTACATACAATTAATTTTTTTACTGTTAATATATTACTAGTATTTAGACCCGTGCAAAGCACGGTTTTTAAAATATTTTTTGTAAATATTGAACATGTTACTAAAATGTTACTAAAATAAAGTATTTTGTTTTAGATATGAAGTATAGGGGTGTTATTTGCTTTTTTTTTTATTATATCGTTTAGATATTCGATCAAGTTTGATTCAATATTATGTTAAATAAAAATATTAAAAAAGATATTTTGTTTTCTATCTTCAACCTCTTGATGCAAGTAAGAGAATAGAATGACTAATAATGAAATTAGAGAGGAAAATTTGCAAAATTTGCAAAGAGGGTGTGGGATTTCTGCTGTCAAATCTCCAAAAACAAATCTTTGAGTTACGAATTGTTTGAATAATGCCCTCCCGGTCCAACCTTTTTCTATTTTGAGCAAGAAAGTTGGCAGAGATCCATGTGACTCATCTATTATCCTATCAAAATCTTATCTTTTCATCGAGTCCTTGTCGAAAATTGGCATCATTCAGATCTCATTAAGAACATAAAATCCTTAAAAATTCAACGGAATTTACAAAGATCAAGGTGAAACTCACTCGTCCTCAAACATGAGGCACCTCTGAACATCATTCATGCTAGTGTCCTCGCCGGAGGCGGCGGTGGCTGCGGCGATCTCCTCTTTCTCCATGGAAGCGGCGGCGGCAGCGTCGGGGGGCGGCGGAGCGAAGAAAGAGAGGCCGAGATCTATGAAAGAGGAAGGAAAAGATGGAGCTTGTACTGGTTATTAGTAATGTCGCTCTTGAGATATGAATGAGGAAGGAAAAGATGGGGAATGTGGGAGAGAGGGAGAGAGAACATGGGGGCGGTTATGAGGTGGGGTGGGGGTGGGGTGGTTTTCCGAAAAATAATAGGAAGAGGTAGTTTGTAGAGGGTGGGAAGTTTTATTTGTATATATTTATATAAGTTGGTTTTTTACTGTTCATAAGAATTTTTTTGTTGTTCTCCTTTAGTTTATAAGAAGTAGATGACACAATTATTTTTTTGATGTTAAAATAGCTACAGTAAAAAAGAAAAAAAATAACCGGCGGTTCCAAATTACCTGCAGAGAAAAAAAACAAAGAATGACGAAATGGCTATAGGAAAACAGAAGTTGGAGAAGAAAAAACAAAGAACTACATGGAAAAGAAAAAAAACTATTGCTAATGGCCTGCTGCTGCCGAGTGGAGAAAAAACAAAAGCTGGAAAACGAAAGAAAAAACAAAGAGGATTAAAGAAAAAAAACTAGAAAACGAAATCTCTTACCTTGCGCTGCCGATCGTCGTCGTCGCCCGTCGAATGTCGTCGGGTGAATGAAGAACACGAGCTCGATCAACAACGGTTCAAAGAAGGCCTCTCTTCCTCCTCCTCCAGATCCGCCTCTCCAAACGGGTACAGAAAGGTAACCTCTTTCATAAATGATTGCAGGTCCTTCGGTTCAAAAATCCAAGACCCCGTTGCCGCCTCTGCACTTGCACCACGCGACGTCCCCACGTCGTCCAACCTGGTCGAGATCGCAGATCCGGATTCCTCTTCCGCCGAGGAGATGACTTCTGAAGACGCTCCGGCATTATCAAAGAGAGCACGACAAAGACAGCGTCAACGTCTTGCTCGACAGCTGGCCGAGGCTTTGGAGCCGATGGATGGGATCCGCTATAACGTAGATCTAAAATCCAGGCAACGCCAGGAGCAACCACGGCAACCAACCAGCCCCTCCTCCGAAGCAGAAACGAGCAAATGGGTTCATGTCAAAAGAACCCGTTCTACTCTCGAGGAGCGAATCCAGAAGCGCCGCGCCTTGCGTGCGCATGCCCGAGCCCTGGTCCAAAAAGCACGAGAGATGCTAAAGGGAGAGGCCGTTAAGAGATCGCCGAGATCCGAACGAGTTTGGATGCCAAAGGCCGAATCAACGCCTAAGGTAAAAGCAGGTAATGTTGCTCTCCAACCTTCGTCCATTTCAGGTCCCGAACCTTCGGTAAAGCCCCACCGCAGCGTGGATTTCCCCAAGTCTAGGAATCCTCTGAACAACCGTATCGATGCTCTACCCGAGAATCGAGGAAAAGCGCTTGTCAAGGAAAGCTGGGGATCGCTGAAGGAGCTTCAAGCCAACACCCAGACTGGGGGTCGTACACG
>NW_017973731.1:11805-12673 GCF_001876935.1 Asparagus officinalis
TCAAGGCGTTCCCACCAAAGAGGATCGATTGCTCGAGATGATGAACCCCTAGAAGTTACTATCAACATGGTCAACAAGGGAAAATCCCCAATCATTTCAGGTGGTTCCAACCCTAATTACTCTCCAAGAAGCATAGTCAATGCGGGAGTAGCTCAGCTTCAGCTAGAAACCGTCGGAGATAACGACGACCGTGGGATTCATGAAGAAGTCCATTCCGATGATGAGTTCTCGGATTCTCATTCCGCGCTCGCCTCTGACGATACAACGTCTAGCATAGGGCAAGCTCGAGAGGTACTCATGGTCAACACAGATCAGATAGCCAAAATCATTGAAGAGGCCCTGGCTAGGCAGAAGGAAATCTTCAAGATCGAAATGGGAATGGCTATGCAGGAGATGAAGCAAATGCACGACCAACAAATCCGCGCTTTGTCAAGTCAGCTGGCTGAATCCAATCGTCGCACCCAGAATGCTGAACGATCCGGAGGTGGCCGAAATCGTCATGGCCGACGCACCGCCCAAGAATACTGGGCGTGGCCCCACTAAAAATAACAACGCTGGGGGTAGACCCACCAGTGATGATAACGCTGGGGGTGGACCCACCAGTGATAACAACACTGGGGGTGGCCGTATTATTCCTCTCGACAATTATCCAAAACAGGATACAGCTCAGGCCGAAAAGATGAGGGATCTCGAAAGAAAAATCGACGCCCTGATGTCTGCTCAAGATGTGAAGAGGACCGGCATTCCGTGTCCTTACCCGAGAGAGTGAGATTCGATCCCGTATCCGGCGAAGTTCAATCTAATCAACTTCACGCCGTTCGGCGGGAAAGGCTCGCCCACTCAACATCTGATCTATTTCAAGTCCCAC
>NW_017973732.1:0-8697 GCF_001876935.1 Asparagus officinalis
TTCAGATTTTGACTTTATATTCCTGTATGTTGGATGATGAAATACTATTTTACCTCTATCGTTTCATCATCTATCTCTTGTAGTATCTCTTACTTGCTTTTGTACATACACCTAATATTGACCCACTAGAGTGATAGAATTGTGATGGTGAAACATGTTATTGCACGGTGTGGTGCATGGCAGGTTTGACATTCTTGGTTTCACCTCGGACTGCAGCCTTGTGTGAACCCAGGGGCGTCACATTGCCAAACTTTATTTTGATATGCAAAAAGCTCCTATTTTGCAAAATGTTCCAAAAAGACCACCTTTGTTTGATAATGCTTCTCATTTGCAAAATATTTTTAAAAGACAATCTTTATTTGTAAATGGTTCTTGTGCACGAGCTAATGGTCCACAAAAATAAATAGATCTCTTTCATTGCACAAATTGTAATCAAGATGGTCATTTGAGTGATTATTGCTTTGACCGTGTTAGTGCACCACATGTGTCCAAACGGGTTCATAACCCTAGGGCTTTGAGCTTTATTGATAGGGGTCATGTCCCTAAACAATCCGACACCAAGAATACTTAGGTGCCAAAATGATTTTTAAACCAAGAATTTTAGTGTTTTTCTTTTTCTTTTTCTTGGTTTTGTAAAATGTGCTTTGAAAATTTTTAATATGAAAATAATTTTCCATTGATCAAATTCTTTTGTTTTCATGATTATTGGTTTTGTTTTGATGAGAGGTTTGTGTTTATATAACCCCCCGGGTTTATTGGGTGTTTATTCCCAAATCTTGTTTATCGGGTACTAAAAGTCCTTATATTGGTTGGAACAAGCTTAAGAGCTTGATATATTGTTGCCTCTCTTGTGTTTCTTTTGTCAAAAATTTGTTTTGATTTGTTCTTTTGAATTCATTATATAGCACAAATAGATGATTCAAATTTCAATTGTGCCTTATAATGCATTCTATATGTGGTTTGATCAAGTTCTTCAAAGAAAGCTTTCTTTATTGATCAAACATTGTTCTTGGACTTAAATCTTAATTTATGATTTCATTTAAGTGATTTTTTTATTTGAAAACTCTTTTTTCATGATCCTCATATTTACCGTTCTTTTAATTTCATAAATCTATTTTTATACATGATCTTTATGTTTATGTTTATGTTTTGAGACATACCATTTCAATGATACATCCACATATGTTCTCTTTATCTTGATATATGTGAGTAATTTTTTAGCATATTTTAATCTATGCTAACTCACATGTTTGCCTTAGCCTTCTTTTCATATATTAATGAGGTATTTTGATAGGGGGAGCAATCCCTATACTTGTTTTATACTCACTCATGCTTATAGGTAGGGGGAGCTTTCACTCTCTTCATTATTGTTGGTTTCCCCTTTTTGATGTTATCGAAAGGGGAGAAATATTGTGAGTATATATTATTTTGGTTATATGCATGATAATTCTAATTTACATATTAATTTCCTTTCATGCATTTATCATTTTTGTAAATTGTTTGTCATCATCAAAAAAGGGGAGATTGTTGGCCTCTTTGTTTTGATGATGTTTAACAAACAATTTACCACTAATATTGTTTGTCTAGTATTTGTGTATTTTTATTTATTGTAGACAAACAACGAGTTGGAGGATGGATGGAATTACGCATTCACGATCATATCCAATGGAGGTTGGCGGAATTGTGGTATAAAACCTTGCAATTTAAGTTGAAGATCTAAGTTCAAGCTTCATCCGCAAGTGTACCAAGTTGAGCTTCATCGAAGATCTAGATAGCTTGGGTAATTTAGTTTAGGTTTTTATATTATGTGTGTTAGTACTTTAAGCTCAATATCATATACACACATACACATTTTAGTTTTATATATATATATATATATACATATTTGAGTTTTTGGTTTATGGACTTAACAACAATAATATACATCTCTTATCAAGTCTATATAATCATTTTATAATGTTTCAAAATAGTGTTTAAGTCTTTTGTCAAAAACATGTATGTTTAGTTTTTATGTTTTTGGACTATTTTGAAAAATATTGAGTTTTCACAAATATGAAGTGCAAATCCAAAAATTCCTTTTGTAACATGTTCATTTACATGTTTATAAATATTTCCCAATGTTTCATAATTTTAGGAATTTATTTGCTATTTTTAATCATGGTGTAACCACAGAGACTTGATTTTTATTTTTGTTCTATTTATGCTCATATATGTACTCAATAACTCTATTTCCAGTATTTACATTCTGCTTTAAATCCATGAATTCATTACGATATTCTTTTAGTTATTTGACTTTATCTATTTAATTAGTAATGGCTGATAATACATCATTGAGTGGGAGAAATAATCAAAAAGGCAAGGGGATAGTTCCATCAACTTCCCAACCACCTCAACCCCCTCAGTTTGTGCATCACGGCGATGGTGGGTATTTTCCATTGCAGCAATCGTAATTTGTACAACCACCTCAAGCATACCCGAATATATCATTCCATGATAGCAGCTACTTTCCAATGCACCATCATCTGGGGTCATATACAAACATGCTGAATAATCCAACTTTGCCTCCACAATTACACAGTCCTAACTTAGTGGGGTGCAGCTTTCTCCTACTAGTGGTAATGGTTCAACTCCCGATTCAGGTTCCAAAGGGGACCTCGTAGAAAAAGGGGTAGAAACATCGTCAAATTTAAAGAAGAAAAGGAAAAACACCACACCCAAAAATAATACTAAAGTTGGTGGTTCTCAAGGGACCAAACATTTGTTCTGGCATTCCCGTTATGATGATGAGCTCATTTCTTTTCTTGCCGACTTAGTAAGAAAGGGTTACAAACCCGACAAAAGCTTTAAGAGAACCTCTTTTCATATGGCTTCTCAACGCATTAATGAGATGTTTAACACAATTTTTAAGTGGAATAATGTCATGCACCGCATAAAAACTCTACGAACAAGATTTCGTGATATGAAAACTTGTCGTAATCTTAGTGGTGCCGGATAGGATGATAGTATGAAGACTATCATCATGGATCCTAAATGTTTGGATAGGTGGATTAAGGTAAATAAACTCTGGTTTAAGAATAGATTTATTTTTCATTTATTTTATTTTATCATTGAATTAATTAAAATATACTTTTTTCAGGACAAGAGCTTTAAGAATGCTAAGCTTAGACAACATGTCAATAAACACTTGAGGCATTATGATGATCTCGCCCTTATCATCGGGGATGGTCAAGCTATAGGACAATTTGCTAGTGATGCTTGGAAAAAGTTTAGCCGTAGTGAGACCATAAATCTTGGAGATGAGGCAGGACAATTTGCTAGTGATGCTTGGAAAAAGTTTAGCCGTAGTGAGACCATAAATCTTGGAGATGAGGCAAACTCACCAACGCATTCTCCCCAATCTACTCAAGTACACGTTTTAGATGATGAGGACACTCCTCCTAATGAAGCACTCAACACATCAAGTTTTAAAGCTAAGTCATCCTCCGCCAAGGTAAAGGCTCGTAAGACCAGCCTAGATAGTGAGATCATGCTAAAAATGATGAATAATATAGATGTATTTAACACCAACATGAAGTGTGTAAATATGCATTGGATCAAGAAGTTATCCATGGTCTTATATGCTCATTCACATGACTTTGATGTTGCCAAGTTAGATAGATACTATCGTCGCCTTTTTATGAATGAGCATGAATCAATACTATTTATGGGCATATCTTCGGTTGGTCAGAAGGAGATGATTGAGTCATTTCTCAACAAAGAGGGTTGAAGACCTATACATTATGGGTGTTCGTGGTATTTTATGATTATCACTTAAGCACATTTATGTTTGAAAACTTTTTTAATTATGGTTGAAGACTAATATTGTTTGGTTTAGAGACACTATTTTTATGAGATTATGTTGATCTTTGTGGTTGTAGAACAGTATGACAATGGCTAATATTATATTTATATTGTAGTAAATAGTTATTTGCTTCCATTTTGTAATATTACATTTCATAGTGTGAATATTGTGATGTACTAACCTTTAAATTAAACTTGTGACTTCAGGATACTTATAAGTCACCGTATAATTTACTAAGATGCAAGCAATCTATAATGTGCACACATTGTACTGGATGGCTATTGCTCTGGGTATTTTGTGAAGTAAGTTTTCATGAAACAAGTTTACATTGGCGGCTTTTGGAATTTTAGTCTATGATGATTGTCATAATATCTGATATTAGCAACCTGCAATATCTATTGATATTGTATTGGATGCCTAACAGTGATGATATTGACCAAATTCTGAACCCTCAGCAAAAATTAGTAGCCACCTGCTGATTACTTGATGTTGTTCATTGGTACTTGATGTTGTTGGTGTGCATATGCTATTTTTGGTTGGCTTTGTGAGCATATCTTCTGTTCGTGTTCAGTTTAGTGTGCATATGCTAGGTTTTTGTATATTTTGTGCTCGGTTTTTTTAGCACATATTGCCTTTAAATATTGTTGTTGGCTGGTGATGTTGTTGTCTGGTACTTGAAGTTATTGTTGGTTGGTGGTGGTGTTGTCTGGTAGGTACTTGATGTTGTTGTTGTCTGTTGATGTTGTTGGCTGGTTGTGAGCCTGCTTATTTCTTGATGTTGTTGGTTGGTTCATACTTGATGTTGTTGTTGGCTGTGGTGGTGTTGTCTGGTTGGTACTTGATGTTGTTGGTGGCTAGTGGTGTTGTTGCTTAGTACTTGATGTTATTGTTGCCTGGTGGTGTTGTTGCCCGGTACTTGAATTTGTTGTTGGTTGATGGTGTTGTTGCCTGGTAGGTATTTGATGTTGTTGCTGCCTGTTAGTGTTGTTGGCTGGTTGTGAGCCTGCTTGTTTCTTGATGTTGTTAGCTTGATGTTGTTGCTGCCTGTTAGTGTTGTTGGCTGGTTGTGAGCCTGCTTGTTTCTTGATGTTGTTAGCTAGTTTGTACTTGATGTTTTTGTTGGCTGGTGGTGTTGTTGACTAGTTGGTACTTGATGTTGTTGTTGATTGGTAGTGTTGTTGTCTAGTTGGTACTTGATGTTGTTGTTGGCTGGTGGTGTTATTGTTTGGTACTTGATGTTGTTGGCTGGTGGTGTTGTTGCCTGATGGGTACTTAATGTTGTTGTTACCTGTTGGTGTTGTTGGATGATTGTGATCATGCTTGTTTCTTGATGTTGTTGGCTGATTGGTACTTGACATTGTTGTTGGTTGGTGGTGTTGTTGGCTGGTGGTATTGTTGGTCGGTTCGTAAGATTTGTGTGCAGACACTTATTCTGGGTTGTTTGTGTTCAGGCACATATATTTACATTCACAATCATGTTTGTTCTGTTATGTCCTTACTATTTGTGTACCTTTTAACAGCGCATGTGATTTTCAAGCAAAATCTTGTTATGTTATGAGCCAGATTGTGTTCGGCTGGATTTGATTATTTTGGTATTGTTTTCGATGTTCAAATTAGGCTATGATGCTTTTTAATTTATCTGAGATTAAAAATCTGTAATATATGTTGATATTGCACATAATGACTAACAATGATGATATTGAACAAGTTCTAAACCCAAAAACAATATCATGATTCGCATTATTGTTTCATGCTTAACAATGGTGATATTGAACAAGTTCTGAACCCACAATCATAATTCACATATACATATGGCGATTTATTTGACATGATGTTGGTTTTGTCTATCATCTTATAGCTGGTCTACCATGCCCTGCAGTAGCTGTAGGCTTTGGCCTCTACGGCCATTATCTTGTAAGTACTAGTTTTTTCTATACAATACATTTTATTTCAATAATATGTTAATTAAAATTCTAGTTTCACATTTATTTCTTTTAATTCAATCATATGGTAATTAGCATTATTGTTTCATGTTTATTTCTTTTTCTGAATCTGTCATGCTTTGCTCAAAAAATTTATACATCTGAAACAATACCTTTAGGCTCTAATATAGCCACTTGGTATAGAGACAAAATTGAAAATTCATGCTTACTATTCATGCTTCTAAACTACCAACAAATTAAACCTCACGTTGTTGCATGAAAGTCTAGAGATACCTTACTATTCATGCTTCTAAACTACCAACAAATTAAACCTCACGTTGTTGCATGAAAGTCTAGAGATACTGTGACGCCCCTAGGTTCACACAAGGCTGCAGTCCGAGGAGAAACCAGGAATGTCAAACCTGTCATGCACCACACCGTGCAATAGCATGTTTCACCATCACAATTACTATCTCTCTAGAGGAATCAACAATAGGTGTAGGTACAAAGCAAGTAAAAGGTTCTACAACAAATACTTAATGAAATGATAGAACATCAAATTAACACATCTCCTCAACCAAATAAACTGGAATACATAGTCAAAGACTGAAATGAATAATAACAATCTGGAGATCTCAACATGTCTCAAAGTACATAATATCTGATACAGGAAATAAAGCCCACAGCCTTTACAACTCTAGAACATAAACCTCTTAAGTCTAAAAATGTCTCAAGTGGAGTACAAAATAAAATACATCTAATAAGAGGATAAATAGGCACTAGTAAGGGTCGCCCTCATCTTGTGATTCTCCGGGCTCCTGGCTCGTTACCTGAAAGGGGGAGGGACAACGAGCGTCAAAGCGCTAGCGAGCAACATCACAACCAACCCCAAGGGATAGGGCTTGTTGTATATGAAAATACAGTTAATACATAATAATATAAAATTATTTGTCCTAACAACAATGGGTTTTGGTATTTAGGAAATTACAACACGAGCGTAGGTACGTCGAGCGAAATAATCCAAACAATGAAACCCTCATGTATATACCTTGTATCTCAAATTGTAAATCCATAAATACTAAACCTGAGGTCTAATACAAGAAACAATAAATAAAACAAATACAAACCCGTCTCTACCGATAAATGAAATCATGACATGGCCACCACACGTGTCATGCAACTCACACGAGTGTTATGTCCGAAAATGATTAAGTGTCCAAAACATAGACTATATAAATTAAACGTCCAACCCATAGACTGCATGAAGTAAACGTCCAACTCATGGACTGAATATAACCGTTGTCCAACGCATGGACCGGATGTGACCGTTGTCCAACGCATGGACCGGATGTGACCGTTGTCCAACGCATGGACCGGATGTGACCGTTGTCCAACGCATGGACTGAATGGTAATACATATCCAGCACGAGGATTTAAATAGCAATGCATGTCCAACACGAGGACTAAGTAAAGTGAATGTCCAACACAAGGACTAAATATAAACTATACAAAGTGTAGATGTTGAATATATATATATATTCTTATATGCAAAAGATACACATAGTCTCATGTCGCACGTGCCTCGTTGTGCGGATCGGTACTTGTGTCAAAAGTCAACTCACATGTACAGATAAATAATAAATCACTAAAATCTAACATTAAATAATCGAGGCAACTCCTCGAACACACAAAAGTATGCACCAAAATTAAAACATGCACAAACAGTGCGGCGGTCGACCGCAGAAACCACTCCGGTCGACCGCGCATAGGGCAGAGACGTTCTGCTCGACAGAACGCCCAGCGGTCGACCGCCGCGTCACACGCGGTCGACCGCGAAATGAACAGAAGCTTTTTC
Organism: Asparagus officinalis; assembly: GCF_001876935.1. NCBI lineage: Eukaryota > Viridiplantae > Streptophyta > Magnoliopsida > Asparagales > Asparagaceae > Asparagus > Asparagus officinalis. The sequence goes on from NW_017973732.1 coordinate 7,619, forward strand.
CAGATTTCTGTTCTGCTTCGAAATCGATCCAAACAATACACCCATGCTTCCAAACAATATATTACACATTCTAATACATATGAATCATCGTATAATAACATAAACTCATTCCCATCAATCCCAAGCATGAAAATACTGATATTAACATGTAAGAACTAAACTGAAACAGAAATCCCATAAGTGAATACATGAACAAAACCCTAAACATGTGTATTTATGTTTTAAATCATTTTTAAACAAAAACTCATGTTAAATCTCATGTTAAAACAAAACTCATGTTAAATCTCTTATACACACATTTCAGAACTAGATCTCCTTAATAAAACATTGTTGGTTCTTTTATAAACTGAGAGGCTCAAAACCCCACCTCATATACCATAAAGATTCATTCTTTGTACTAAAAATACGTTTTTGGCTAAATCAAAACTCATTAAACTCAATAAATTCGTGTAAAAACAAAAGGGGCAGAGTTGGGCGAGATGTTACTCGCCTCTGGGGTGATGAAGAGCTCCTGGATCTGAGGGGGAGTGATTCCTTTCGCTGCAAACTGAAAATCCCGCCGAAGATCCTCCGATTTCTTCCCCAAATCACCAAGAACAACTTAGGGTTTGAGAGAGGGGAGAGGGGGCTAGGGTTTCTCTGATCTGAGGATGAGAGGGGATGTTTTCGGGTGAGGTGGGATATATACCAATAGTTAAACCCGACCCAAACCCGAACCAAATCAAAACAGACCCGAAACCTGAAAAACTGGAAATCAGCGTATCAGTCGACTGGTGTGTCGACTGATGTGTTGACTGATCTGGAACAATATTGTTTTTGTGCATGTTTTACTTATTTGCAAAACCAACGCACAAAACTCTACACTCATACTCTCATATCATCTCAAATAACTTGTTATCATGTACATCAATGACCTCAAGCTATTTATTAACTAAGAATTATTTATTTACTAATAATTCATATATATTCATATAAAAATTTACGGGGTTCTACAGTTTACAACTCACACAATTGTCAATACGCAATACACTCTTCTAAGTGTTGGCCTAGCCCGTGTCACCTTCCTCAAGTGCTCGGAA
>NW_017973732.1:9431-12614 GCF_001876935.1 Asparagus officinalis
TCATGGTGATTCCGGTGATGACAGGGATGAGAGCGATGACGATAACAGAGATGAGTATCCAGAATTAATGGAAGACCATTGCAGAGAAACTTATATGGATGATGATGTAGAGATGGATCATGATGTTTGTGTGACGCCCCTTGGTTCACACAAGGCTGCAGTCCAAGGTGAAACCAAGAATGTCAAACCTGCCATGCACCACACCGTGCAATAACATGTTTCACCATCACAATTACTATCTCTCTAGAGGAATCAACAATAGGTGTAGGTACAAAGCAAGTAAAAGGTTCTACAACAAATACTTAATGAAATGATAGAACATCAAATTAACACATCTCCTCAACCAAATAAACTGGAATACATAGTCAAAGTCTGAAATGATTAATAACAATCTGGAGATCTCAACATGTCTCAAAGTACATAATATCTGATACAGGAAATAAGGCACACAGCCTTTACAACTCTAGAACATAAACCTCTTAAGTCTAAAAATGTCTCAAGTGGAGTACAAAATAAAATACATCTAATAAGAGGATAAATAGGCACTAGTAAGGGTCGCCCTCATCCTGCGACTCTCCGGGCTCCTGGCTCGTTACCTGAAAGGGGGAGGGACAACGAGCGTCAAAGCGCTAGCGAGCAACATCACAACCAACCCCAAGGGATAGGGCTTGTTGTATATGAAAATACAGTTAATACATAATAATATAAAATCATTTGTCCTAACAACAATGGGTTTTGGTATTTAGGAAATTACAACACGAGCGTAGGTACGTCGAGCGAAATAATCCAAACAAGGAAACCCTCATGTATATACCTTGTATCTCAAATTGTAAATCCCTAAATACTAAACCTGAGGTCTAATACAAGAAACAATAAATAAAACAAATACAAACCCGTCTCCACCGATAAATGAAATCATGACAAGGCCACCACAAGTGTCATGCAAACTCACATGAGTGTCATGTCCGAAAATGATTAAGTGTCCAAAACATAGACTATATAAATTAAACGTCCAACCCATGGACTGAAAGTAACGAGTGTCCAACGCATGGACTGAATATAACCAATGTCCAACGCATGGACTAAATCTAACCAATGTCCAACGCATGGACTGAATATAACCAATGTCCAACGCATGGACTAAATCTCACCAATGTCCAACGTATGGACTGAATATAACTAATGTCCAACGCATGGACTAAATCTCACCAATGTCCAACGTATGGACTGAATATAACCAATGTCCAACGCATGGACTAAATCTAACCAATGTCCAACGTATGGACTGAATATAACCAATGTCCAACGCATGGACTAAATATAACCAATGCATGTCCAACGCGAGGACTGAGTGGAATGAGTGTCCAACACGAGGACTGAATGGAATGAGTGTCCAACACGAGGACTAACTGGAATGAGTGTCCAACACGAGGACTAACTGTAAAATTATACAAAGTGTAAGTGTCGAATATATATATATACACAAAAGATACACATAGTCTCATGTCGCACGTGCCTCGTTGTGCGGATCGGTACTTGTGTCAAAAGTCAACTCATGTGTACAGATAAATAATAAATCACTAAAATCTAACATTAAATAATCGAGGCAACTCCTCGAACACACAAAAGTATGCACCAAAATTAAAACATGCACAAACAGTGCGGCGATCGACCGCAGAAACCACTCCGGTCGACCGCGCATAGGGCAGAGACGTTCTACTCGACAGAACGCCCAGCGGTCGACCGCCGCGTCACACGCGGTCGACCGCGAAATGAACAGAAGCTTTTTCCAGATTTCTGTTCTGCTTCGAAATCGATCCAAACAATACACCCATGCTTCCAAACAATATATTACACATTCTAATACATATGAATCATCGTATAATAACATCTAGCATGAAAACAAAAATCATCACTAGGATTTGTGAACTTCTATACACATGATTTAAAAGTTATAAAACAGTAAACTTGCATCAAAACTCAGAGTTCAAAAACAATTTTTCAGATCCGGATCTATTACAGAAAAGAAATTCATTTGGTGAGGTTATTTTCAAACTGAAATATTGGATTTTCGCATCATATGCTACAAGAACTATACTTATATGTAAACTAGCATTTTAGGCTCAACAAATCTCAATAAAATCATTAGAAAACCCATAAAAACGTGGGTGAAGGGCTGGGTGAGATGTCACTCGCCTGAGGGGGTTGATGAACACCCAAAAACGAGTGAGAACGGTCCTCCTTCAATCTGAGCAGCGAAACTCCACCGAAAATCCTTCGAAACGCCCCAAAAACGCCAAAATACGAGCTAGGGTTTTGAGAGGAGAAAGAGAAGGGGGCTGGGGCTATTAGGGTTCAATAGAGGGTTATGAGAGCTTCAAAACGAGTATATATACTTAGGGTAGCAATCGGGTTTGGTATAAACAAAACCCGCCCGAAACAGAACTGGCAGAACCAGGTTCGCTGTGCGGTCGACCGCAGCGACCACGGCGGTCGACTGCGTAGGTTCCTGGGTCATTCTCAGACTGGGGTTCGATGAAAAGGACATAACTTTCTCATCTGATCTCGGAATGAGGTGATCTAAGATTCGTTGGAAAGCTATTGAAGAGACCTACAACTTTGATCTTATACACTTTTCCAGATTCTAAATAAATCAGTGTGCAAAATATAAAAACTCTCAACTGGTCAAAATTCTCAGATTCTCACCATTTGTCTTTGTGCATGTTTTGTGTATTTACACTCGTATATTCACAATTATGCATTTAATTGATCTCAAATCAATTACTATTATACTCAAACATAAAAATACATTATTTTCATCATATAACATATTTATAATTATTTATCACACTATATTCAAATTTTCGGGGTTTTACATTCTTCCCCCCTTAAAAGAATTTCGTCCTCGAAATTCAGAAATTATACTCAAACAAATAATATTACTCTAGTCAAGCATATTACAACCCTTAATCGAATGGAACTAGTACGTCGGGCGAAAAATCCAAACAAGGAACCCCCCATATATATACCATGTGTTCCAAAAGATTAAGAATTGAGCAAAAATATCCTCATTCTAGCGTTAAATCAAAATATAACCACACAAATAGTTGCACGCATAAATCAATCCACTTCCTCACTAGGTGCAGGAAGTAGCGCGGCATAACATCTTCGCGCTCCCAAAAA